>NC_143395.1:78049241-78181741 GCF_052110815.1 Crocodylus siamensis | reverse complement strand
GCTGCTATGCCACCAGTGGCAGCTGTTTTGTCTCCTCTCATCCCCACAAAGTCAGTGCCTGGAGCAGCTGTCCCCTTTCCCCACCCTAGTTATACTACTGATCAACCTTCCAAACTGGTTTATCCTTGTTAGCTTAGACCCAAATGAAGCGATTCATAGATGTTAAGACCAGACAAGATCATTATAAGCATCCAGCATCCAGCCTCAGCAATAATCAGGTTGTAATGATATTCCTTTGGATTCAAACTAGAGCTCAGTAAAAATAATGTCTTCAGGTACTACTACAGACCTCCTGGACCTCCATTTGCAGAATGTCTGAGGACCTTTACTGAGTCTGCAGGTTAGATATTGTCCCTTGAGCATAGCACATTATAGAATATGTGCCTCAGATTCTGACCCAAATTTTCTTTTGTAATTAGAAAAACCACTGTAAATACAGAGTAAATTAACTGAAATCAATTACCTGCATTCACATCATTTTGTATGGCATTTTCTAGGTGTCCTTGGTGGCACTGTATCCCAGCAGACAGAGCAGTGGACTGGGACTCTGGGAACTTGGACTGTATTCCTGCATCTGCTGCTTCCCTGCTTCCTAGCAAATTGCTATTGCTGTTATTATATGATGTCACTTGTTAAAAAAGGATGACCATTCTTTATTTAGGCTGATTGATGTAGTAATACATGAGTAGCAAATGGAAACAGGTTTTGCAAGAAACATATACCAGCTGAAATCTTGGGAAGTGTATATAAGAGATACTATGGGGAAAAAACTTTCTATGTTCCATATAAGAATTCAAGTTTTCAATTTTGCAGGTAAATTGTTTCAGGTCTCCATTTCTCACCTTCTTACTAAACCCATAACCAGTAAACTTATCTGTCCATCCTTTGTAGACTCTGTATAAGAAAGATACCTCTACCCTTTCATGTGGAATAATGATTAAAAGGCTTTCCTCATCAGGCAGTTGGCCCCAGGCATTCTGTTTCTTAAACAAATTCATCTCTTGGCACACACCTCACAAGTTGTTTTCTGTGACCTTTATTGTTATACCTCTGGCACCTTGTTCCTTTATCTGAGTGGACAGCCTACCAATGGCATCTATACACCACTCAGGTTTCTGGTAAGAACAAAAGCAAACATTTTCATCAATTTGCTCATCTGAAGTCATGCTGAATTAACTACAACAGCTGCAGAGAAAGCCAGGGCTTCTGACTTTAATGCACTTCATTGCGGTTCTGACTTTTCCTTCTTGTAGCTCCTGCTAGTTACAGTGGGCTTCTGAAATAATTACACATCAGCAATAAAAGGATAAGTTTGGGCCATTCTACCTTTGGATACAAGATTTATTAGAAACCCCTCAAAAAAGGATCAACTAACAGTATGACCCCTTTGGCCCTCTTCAATACACACCTTTTCTTGTACATGCTTCAACATGCTATTTATGTCTTTAAAAACAGTTTTCAAATTTTAATCAGTTGTACATGTAGTAATATGGTTAAAATACTATTCCGTTCAGTGTCGGAACTAATTCTATGACTGAACCGCCAAACATGGCTCTTTTTCTTGACATCTTTTGCCTTTGGCAAATTTATTTGCTCATTATAAATAAAATGAAGAAAAGCTAAATGATGCAAGCATGTCAAGTTAGTCCTTCAGTGTTTCCAAGATGAAACCTTGAATAATATGTAGAATTCATTATATGCCCCGAACTCAAAAAGTTCAAATATGTTTGGATTCTGATGTTGTTTCATTCCCCATTGAGACAGACAATCTATTTTTAGACTTAGACTGAACTGGTTAAAACTTAAATAATTGGAGATGATCCTAAGCAACACTATTTGGATCCAAATGATAAACACCACAAAATTTGTAGGTGTCCAGATCCGGTTTGGTCTCCCCCATTACAAAGCAGAACATTTAGTAAAGAAAAATAAGTGGCAAGTCTGTGATTTTTCTAGCTTTACAGTTCTATGATATTTTTACTGTACATCTATTGAACAAGTCAGATTCACCACTAGTATTTATTTTATGTGAAAAACTGAAATGTCCCATGAGTAAATTCTGAGACCTTTTATGTGGTTACTGTTGCTAGGGAAACAGCATCCCTGATATACATGTGTCCAACGTGTCAGTCTCATTTTGCATCTAGGTATCCAAGAGCCAACAGTGCAGCATGGCATCAAGAAAAAAGGAAAGAGAGAAACAAGACAAAAGAAGCTGAAAACTGTTTCCTATCAAAGTATATTTGCATAGCTGTTGGAGTTAATTCTGGGTTTTTCTACGTTACATCTGTCTTTGTTTTTGACAGACAATAGGTGCTTGCAACAGACTGGGAAAACAGTCTGTAATATTGCAATCAAAGTCATTCACCAAACACTGAGTTCTATAACCATCTATAGGAAAGAAAACTAGTATTTTCTGAAGTTCCAGCTAAGAAGCCCAAGTCCAAATAGCAAGTCCTGAAGCAACATTTCATACTATAAACATTTAACAAAACAGTTATTGTACTACAAATAGGGGGGGAAAGGTTCCTTTAATTTTTATTAAAAAATGTCTCCTTTTATCTATGCACTTGCTTTTCATTTATCATCATGGTATCAGGAACTCGCAAAACAAAATAGTACATTTAGTTATGATATTATGTAGCCTAAGCAGAACATTTTCAAAGGAAACAAAATGACTTAAGCACCTAAATCTCATTTTGAAGAGTGAGAGGCTTTATTAGGCACCTAATTCACTGACAGCCAAAGGTGGGTAGGCAAGTAGTTGATATATTTACCTTTGAAAATGTCCACTTTAGTTTCTTTTCCATGAATCTATAATTCACTGAAAGTCAATGTGATTTAAGGCCTTGTTACATCTTATGCTGTAAGATGCAAAATGTTGATCAGTTTAGTGCTAGCTTGGATTATGGAGCAGTTATACCTTAAAGCTGAAAACATTTTCTGAATGTCTCCCACCTGCACAGCTGTGACTTGCCATTAAGGTCAGCTGACCATGGCTGGTAAGCCAGGAGAGGTTTTTATCCCTGCTCTATGGGCAGGGGTGTGAGATCAAGAATCATGTAACTATCACCTCCCTCCCCCACAGCCTGATGTGGGTGCAGGTGCATGCATGGGCTGCATGCTCTACAATGAAGCAGTGCCTTGCCTGCCTCTTCCTTCTCTTCCCCTCCCCCTAATTCTTGCTGCTGCCAGGGCTGCCAAATGCTTTCACCAGGCATAGTATGGTGCTGCAGGTGTGTTGCAATGATACAGAGCTAGGCAGTGATGGAGCTATTTGCACCTCACCAGGCCAGGCCAGCACCAGAACTCCCCTTCCATAGCACCCTCCACTTCCTTGACTCTGCCTCATGCAGCTTTCCTCTTCCTCTTGTGCTGGACCATGCTCTGCCTGACCCACAGCAGCATCCTGATGCACTAGCTGGGCTTTCCATGCCTCACCCCACACTCACTCCCTGCCAACTCCAAGTCACCTCAAGCTCTCACCATCTTCAGCTGTGCACAGAAACACCACATAGGGGAAGGACTATAGTATCCTGGGATCATCTGGGATACTAGAAACATTTCAACTTGAGTGGCACAGCTATGGGGAGTGGCCATACCTTAAAGCATCAGGAGCAAGGTCACATGGATCAGAGATAATCCTGCTCTGGAGTGGCATAACTTTGAGATGCATAGAAAGTGTTTTAAACCACTTAAATATTTACATGCGGCCAACTCACAGTTTAAGAGCTCCAGGAACCAGCTAAAATGACTGTCACAAGGCCCTTAGGCATCTAAATCTCATCTGAAAATGAGGTTTAAGTTAACTCAGTTATTCATGCACTTCTGAAAATTTTACCTTAGGTCTTTATGAAGAAAAAATGTTAATTTTTCTAATAAGTGGTAAGTATAATGTCATTAGTTATACTTTCCATGGTGACTATTCCTTTTATATAGTTACATTCAGTGTAACTAAATATAGGTATAAATAAAACTCTCCTTCCAAATACAAGCAACATTCAGGATTTTCAAAATCCAAATTCAAAATGTAGAGTTCGAGTTAAATTACAGAAAATTTTAAACAACCGGCGGCCTACCAACATAGTTATCTTGCTCCAGTTTATGTGAGATTTCATATTTGAAAAAGCACAATTGGGCAACTCCTCAGGGCCTCTACTTCTGAATTACCCAGACTAGGGAGATGGTGTAAGCTAGCTGGCTTTTTTTTTTCTCTGTCACCTAGTTATACCCTTCCAAGACTTTTCAAAGAGCTGTTTTACTTTACTTGCCTTTACTTGCCTACCTTTCACTGACGTGGTCTGTGGTTTTCATGATGGTACTGGTTAAGAGCTCCTGAAGCCCTTAACCCCTGAGTTGGCTGCATGTAAATATCTTTAAATGGCTTAATTTTCACTCAAGGTCAAGAAGGGGAGGAAGGAGGATCCAGGTAACTATAGACCTGTTAGTCTCACCTCTATCCTTTAGGCAAGCCCTTGAAAAAATCAAGAATCACATTTGTAGGAGTCCAGCAGGTAATAAAATGCTGAGGGGTGACCAGCACAGGTTCATAGCAAGTAGATCCTGCCTGACTAACCTTGTTTCTTTCTATGATCAGGTCACTAAATGCTTAGATGCAGGAGCTGAGGTAGATGTCATATACTTGAACTTTAAGAAGGCCTTTGATACAGTATCCCATCCCATTCTTATAAACAAATTGAATGGCTGTGCCATAGATGATTACACAGTCATGTGGGTGGCAAATTGGCTTAAGGGTCATACCCAGAGAATGGTGCTGGACGGGTCAGTATCGACCTCGAAAGATGTGGGCAGTGGGGTCCCCCAAGGCTTGGTTCTTGGGCCGGTGATGTTCACTATCTTCAACAGTGACCTGGATGAGGTTGTGGAAAGCACTCTGTCCAAATTCACAGATGACACCAAACTATGGGGTGAAGCAAACACACTGATGGGAAGAAACTGGCAGGCCTGGACAGGTTAGAAAAGTGGGCAGAGAACAATAGGATGCAGTTCAGCAAGGACAAGTGCAAGGTGCACTTAGGGAGAGGGAATCACCAGCATACCAGCATAGGCTGGGGGATGATCTTCTCAGCAGCAGAAAGATCTTGGAGTCATTGTTGACTCCAAGATGAATATGAGTTGTCAATGTGATAAAATAATTAGCAGAGCTAACCGCACTTCGTCATGCATTAGTAGGTACATCACGAACAGGTCCAGGGAGGTCATGCTTCACCTCTATGCAGCACTGGTCAAGCTGCAGCTGGAGTACTACATCCAATTCTGGGCGCCGCAATTCAAGAAGGATGTGGACAACCATGAGAGGGTCCAGAGGAGGGCCACTCATATGGTTAGAGGCTTGCATGGAAGGCCCTATGAGGAAAGGCTGAGGGTCCTGGATCTTTTCAATCTCTGCAAGAGAAGGCTAAGGGGAGATCTTGTGGCAGTATATAAATTCACCAGGGGGAGGGGAGAGGGCATGGGCAGCAGGGAATAGGAGATTCTCTGTTTACCAGGGCACCCCTTGGAATAACCAGAAACAATGGCCACAAGCTGATAGAGAATAGATTTAGGTTGGACATCAGAAAGAACTTCTTCTTGGTTAGGGTTGCCAGAATCTGGAACAGGCTTCCAAAGGAAGCGGTGCTCCCCCTACCTTGGGGGTCTTCAAGAAGAAACTGGACAAGCACCTGGCTGGGGTCACATGACCCCAGCACTTTTTCCTGTCACTGGCAGGGGTCAGGCCCAATGATCCACTGAGGTCCCTTCTGACCCTAGCATCTGTGAATCTATGGTCTGCCTGATAATCTGTTTGAGGATTGAGAGGTAATATTTTTTTTCTCCATTTGGACCAACTGCCATTAGTTGGTGGGTTGACTTTCATAGATTTCATAGACATCAGGGCTGGAAGGGACCTCGGAAGATCATTGAGTCCAGCCCCCTGCCCAAAGGGCAGGAAGTCAGCTGGGGTCATAGGATCCCAGCAAGATAAGCATCCAATTTACTCTTGAAGGTGTTCAATGTAGGTGCTTGAACCACCTCCGATGGCAGACTGTTCCAGACCTTGGGGGCTCGGACAGTAAAGAAATTCTTCCTTATGTCCAGCCTGAAATGGTCTTGCAGGAGTTTGTGACCGTTCGACCTCGTCATCCCATGGGGCGCTCTGGTGAACAGATGTTCCCCCAGATCCTGGTGGTCACCCCGATAAACTTATAGGTGGCCATCAGATCACCCCTGAGCCTACGCTTTTCCAGGCTAAAGAGTCCCATGGCTCTCAGCCTATTGCAGTATTCTAGAGCCCCAGGTGATTTGAAAATAATAAAACTTGAAAGTCTAATTTTAGGAAAGGTAAAGCTGTTTAGCTCATTACAAATTGTATTCAGTGTCTAGGCTGGATATAAGCTAAAGGGGCCAGTTCTCATAAGTAAATGCCACTGCTGGACCTTGTACCTGTAAGGAACATACTGACCTGACAATATTGTGGCCCAAGGTCCTACCCTAGTGACATATACTCTCCATGTGGAAGAAGGACAAAAGCATTTAAAAGTGAGTTGGGTTCTCCAGGTAGGTCATGTAGCATATAGTAGCAACTCTGGGTTCGTAGCATATAGTAGCAACTCTGTTACATTGTAACATTTAACATGCAGTCCTGTTAAATGCTTAGTAAGTCAGAGTAAGTGACAGACATATAGTGAGTGGTGACCAATTTATTCAGCCCCACACACTTAATGAGTGGTACAGAGCTTTCATGGCTCTCCACAGCTGGGAGCCATAGCAATTAACCCTGCCATTGCTCCTCCACCACCAAATTTCTGGACCCACTGAGAGCCCCACAGCCCAAATGATACAGTGCTGTGAGCTGGATCTGGCCCATGGACCATATCTTGGTCAACCTGGAGTATATCTGACCATACCTTGGCCAACCTTCTCTCATGTTAAACTAATAAAGTTGTGGCTTACATCTGTCCCTATGTCTCTCCTTCATTCACTTTCACGTCCTTATAAATAGAATTTTAAAAATCTGTAATTAATGTAGGGAATGCACTACTATGAGGTATTCAGCTTAAGGGGTCAGTATATTAAAATACAATAGACATTTTATGGCTAATGAAAAAGGCAAAATTGATTAAAAAAAAACTACACTTTAATGAATGTGCTTCATGATTTACTAATTGAGGTTAAGAAAAATATTCTTTCCATTCAAACTAGTCACCCCAAAGTTCTTTGCACTTATATATAAAGCATTTTTCCAGCCTTTCAAAAACAGGATGCTAGTATATATGGACCATTGATCTAATACAACATACTTTCAATGTTCCTATATACTGAAATTATTTCATGTATCTTTAATACAAATAATAAAAATCATAGTAAGAGATTTCTTCTTTATAATTTCAGTATAATTTTAGTTAAGAGTATAGAGAATGCATTAAAACAGCTTTTCATTTCACAAGCACAGCTTTTGTTGATATAAGCTCCATTGTATGAATATTTTCAGTTATGTGATCTACTGTATAATTAGGTTTTTTTAATCTTCAAGGAAGCCTCATATCCCAATGCTTGTTGGTAACTTTGTTTTCTCTCTTCAGCATGTATTTATGAGAACGCTTTCATTCTATCATACCTTATGCAGAGGTCATACATGGAGTGAATGATGTCTATGTATGTTTGTAGTTTAGCATAACCTTCAACTTATAGCAAGTGCAGATGCTTAGCCCCAAGTTCTTCCAAGGTTTTATTTTACTAAAAAAAATTGTAGTAGAGCTAGGGCTGTTGAATATGGAGTGGAGAAAGGACTTTAGTGTCAGAGAAATGCTGATATGTGGCCAAACAGTCAAAAAGTGAATTACATTATAGTAACAACAGAGAGCATGTTTTCAGCCCTATACACACAAAGAGAAAACAAGATATACTTGCTCTTATGGCTTGGGAAAATTTATATATTAAAGCTAAGTTTACTTTGTTTATCATGGCACTGACTGTTAGAAAACTGATGAAGAGGATAAACCCTCACCTTGCTTCCCTTACATTGAAAAGCATGTTTTCTGTCTGAGAAACAGGACAGACAGCATGATTAGAAAAGCTAGTATAACTCAAAGCCATCAGTCAACCCAAATTGCATAAACAGTCTTCCATACCACCAGGATTTTTACTTCGACTGTTGATTTGAACAAAGAGTTAAGTAAAACTCAGGAAAGCACTTCAGTAGATCCAGTTTTATGTTTTACGATCCAGGGCTATAGGCTGTACAGATGAGATAGAGTAGGGAGAAAAAGGGGAAGGCGTGGCTCTCCACGTGAAGGAGCATCTTCCATAATCAAGATGGGATCAGAGAATGGCCAAACTGAGGTACTGTGGGTCAGAATGCAAGGCAGGCAGGGGCAAAGGGACTTGGTAGTGGGGGTCCACTACAGACAGCTCTCAGAGGCTGTACAGTCAAGGGAGATGGTTGTCATGGGTGTCCTAAGCTACCTGAACATCTGCTGGGAGGAGCAGTCAGCTAAATCCAACTGTTCACATAGGTTCTTAACCTGCATACAGGACCTTCACCTAACATAGGAGGTATACAGTCCCGCTAAAGGAAATGCCTTACTGGACTTGGTCCTGGCTACAGGAGATGATTTGGTGGGGGATCGACTGACACAAGGTAACCTAAGGGACAGTGACCATCACTTCATTGAATTCACTATCTGGCACAGGGTGGGAAAGAAAACCAGTATGGCAGAAGTGCTAGACTTCAGAAAGGCTAACTTCAATGTGCTCAGGAGATTCATTAGCAAAGCACTGAGGAACCAGGAGAATTGATGAGATGGGGGTCCAAGAAGTGTGGTTGCTCCTAAAGGGAGCAGTCCTAAGGGTGTAAAGAGAGACAATCCCCTTGTGCAGGAGACAATCCCCTTGTGCAGGAATCAAGGTGGATGTCATCTACTTGTATTTTAAGAAGGCCTTTGATATGGTATCTCATTATATTCTTATAGATAAACTGAATGACTATGATGTAGATGATTACACAGCCAGGTAGGTGGCAAATTGGCTTAGGGGTTGCACCCAGAGAGTGGTGGTGAATAGATCGGTATCGACCTGGAAACATGTGGGCAGGGTGTTGTTCAATGTCTTCATCAGTGACTTGGATGAGGGTGTGGAAAGCACTCTGTCCAAATTCTCAGGTGATACCAAATTATGGGGTAAAGTTAACACACTAGAGGGTAGGGAATGAATCCAGGTGGATCTGGACAGGGTGGAAAAATGGGTGGAACAGAATAGGATGCAGTTCAATAAGGATAAATGCAAGGTGCTGCACTTAGGGAGAAGGAATCACCAATAAGCTTACAGGCTGGGGTAGGACCTTCTCAGCATCACAGCAGCAGAGCGGGATCTTGGAGTCACTGTTGACTCCAAGATGAATGTGAGTCATCAATGTGATGAAGTGATCAGTAAAACTACCACACTTTATCATGCATTAGCAGGTGCATGACAAACAGGTCCAAGAAGGTGATACTTCCCCTTTTATGCAGCATTGGTCAGGCCGCAGTTGGAGTACTGTGTTCAGTTTCAGGTGCCACACTTCAAGAGGGATGTGGGCAACCTCAAGAGGATTCAGAGGAGGGCCTGCAGACAAAGCCCTATGAGGAGAGATTGAGGGCCCTTCTTCTGCAAAAGAAGGCTGAGAGGTGATCTTGCAGCCACCTACACATTTATCAGAGGGGGACATCAAGGAATAGGAGATGCTCCATTTACCAGGACACCCCTTGGGGTAACTAGGAACAACAGCTACAAACTGACAGAGAGCAGATTTAAGTTAAACATCAGGAAGAACTTCTTTACAGTAAGGGTTACCAAATTCTGGAATGGGTTTCCAAGGGAGGTGGTGTTCTCCCCTACCATGAGGGTCTTTAAGAGGAGGCTAGACATACAACTGGCTACGGTCATCTGACCCCAGTGTTCTTTCCTGGCCAGGACAGGGGGTCAGACTAGATGATCTGCTAAGGTCCCTTCCAACCCAAACATCTATGAATCTATGTTTAAACTAATGTTTCTGTTAAGTACAGACAATCAACAAGCCTGAGGGGGGTGGGGCAGGAGGGGGCAATGAGATTCCCACACTGGCAGGCTGTGGGTGCTCCTGTGTACCTCCCGGCATAGTGGACACTACTGAAGGCACCTGAGCCAAGCCAACTGGCAGGTCGTGCTTGATTGGATGCTGGGCACATGCCTCCACCCCCTGCTGAAAGCTGCTGGCCATGGGAATGCCAGCAAATAATCTCTCCCCAGCCCTGCACCTCCAACAGCTGCCCACAGTGGCAGGAGATAAGGGCCCCTGCTGCCCCAACCTAACCACTGGAGGAGGTATGTCATGGGGAGTGAGGATTTTCTCTCCTCCCCTGCTGACTGACCTGGCCAGGCCTTGGAAACCCAGCCCCATCCCTGCCAGCTGTTGTAGGAGGGACAGACAATGGAGAAATGGAGGGAAGTAGAGGCCTCTTCCCCTGCCCCCCTGATCCTGCCAGAACCACTGGTAGGGGCATACCACAGAGCTGTCTCACTTCCTTTACTGACTGGCTTGGCCTGGGCTGGAGAGCACAGACCCAACTGGGCCAGTCAGTGGTGGAGGAGAGAAAGCCCCCTGCAATGTGCCTGCCCACCAGCAGTTCCAGCCGGGTTGAGGGGAGGTCAGGGCAGGGGCCTCTGCTTTCCCCCCATCAGTCCTGCGACCCCTAACAGCTGGCATTGATGACTGGCCCCAGGTAAGCCAGTCAATGGGGGAGGAGAGAAAGCCTGCAGGGCATGACCCCCATAGTGGTTCTGGCTGGGGAGAAAGGACTGGGGAGCGGGCAAGAGCCTCTTCTCCCTCCCACACACACAGCCCAATTGACAGACACAGGCAGGATACAAGGCTGGGGAACAGAGACTTTGCTGCCTCAGTTCTGTGACAGCCTAGGGGCAGAAAAACATAAGCAGAAGCTTGTCTGCCCACCTTGTGAGCAAGTCTTAGTAGGGAAGCTGAAATGCACTCTGGGATGCTGGGTACTGAAACTTAACTTGAGTGGGGAGGGAATCTGACACAAGTTTGATAGTCTGGTCTAGCCTAAACTGATTTAATCTTAAACTGGGTTTAGCCATTTTGAAACCAGTCTACGTGCACTGAAATTCTGTTCTATTACAGGCTTAAGCTGGTTTCAAATCACTTGTATGAGTTTATGTGTAATTTCTGTCCCTGGCCTTCTATTTCTTTTCTTTTCACCTGTCTGGAGAATTCAGTACTGAAGAAATGAAGGCAGCTCTTAAGCTTTTAAAGACCAACAAATCACCAGGGCCTGATGCCATACATGCTGAATTTCTTCATAACTCTGGGGGACGATAATCATTTGCTTCATGAGTTCTTCAACTGTGTCAAATGCAGCAATATCTCTCACATTTGGAGAAAGGTCATAATCATTGCAGTCCTAAAGCCTAACAGGTTCAAGATGATGCAAAGAGCTATAGACATGTCTCCCTCCTGTGCATTCCATTCAACCTACTGGAACACCACAGTTATGTTCACATCTATCCCATAATTGATCCACAGGTGCCTAAGGAGCAGGCTGTTTTTAGACATGAAAGGTCAACCATGGAGCAGGTAACTCTTCTTACTCAAGACACTGAAGAGAGCATTCAGGCTTGGGAGAAGGTCAATGTTGTCCTGGTGGACCTCACTGTTGCATATGACACTGTCTGGCTACGTGGCCTCTATTACAAGCTCCTATAAATGATAACTGACAAAATTATGTTTATGCTTCATAACCATAGTTTCACTCTCAAGACCATTGATGGACAGGAAAGCCACCTTAGAAGTCTTAAGAATGGTGTCCCACAAGGCTTAGTATTTTCTCCATTGCTTTTCAACATGTACATTGTTGACCTGCCTGACACAAGAAGTATGGCCATGCCAACAAGCTGGCTCTCACCAAATCAAACAAGCAATGGGAAGCCACTGAATCCACTTTGACATCAGACATGAATACCCTTACTGACTACTTCTATAAATGGCTTCTCCATCTCTGCCTTATTAAAACAGTGGCAACAGCCTTCCACCTAAACAACAACAAAGCAAAGAAATAAATAAAAGTGAAGACTGGTGACCAGACACCGGAACATTGTTACACTGTTAGTTATTTAGGAGTCAAGCTGGACCAGACCTTACCTAGCGCCAGCATCTGGAAGGGGTACAAGGTAAAGTTAACAAAAGAGAAGCTCTTATGCATCCATCGCCTTGCTGGCACCACCTGGGGTACAGGTTTCCAAATATTTTGCACCTCTGCTTTGGTACTTTGGCATGTATCTAAAACCTGCTGAGTACTGTGTACCAGTATCAGGCTGGAGCCAGCACACTACGTTAGTGGATTCCTACCTTAACAGTATCATGAAGACCATTACCAGATGCCTTATGCCAACTCCAGTTGACTGCTTACCAGTCCTCTCAGGCATTCCCACCCTCCTCTACCCCTCCCTCCACCCCAAGATCCAGAAATAAGCTGCTACCCTGGCACTAGATCTTGTAAAAGGGGCAAGTTTTCATGCCCAGTGCAAGCACCGGTCTGCTCCCTGTCTATAGGTCAGCCACTCGCCTCTCTCTCCTGCCATGCCTTGATGTAATAATATTGATGTAATAATTAGGTGGGAGGCTGCCCATTATACACCCCAATATTGGGGAGGATATCTGCAGCTCCATTCCACCCCTATACCACAGCCCAAGCCTCACAGATGGCATCTCAGGCAGCCAACTCAACTGTCCCCTGTCCCATTAGCTATGGCCCCTTCCCTGGGATCTTTGGCTTCCTTTAAGCCCTGGCCCCGTCTTAGGCCAGTCAGGACTCTGAGCTTCTTTGCTCTATATGGGCATCCCTTGCAATGGGCTCCTGGTCCTTTTAACCCTTATCTGGGTCCTGGACCCCGCATTGACCAGTCAGGTCCCTTGGTTAGGTCTAAGCCGCTTGCCTGAACTCAGGGATCAGGGTCCCCCATTCCCGGCTCAAGTGCTTCACAAAACATGCCTGGTCCCATGGGGTCACTCACCCCAGCAGGCTCAGGTGCTTCAAGAAGCTTACATGGCCTTCCCTGGATTAAATGGAACATATAACTCACCCAAAAGTTGGGGCTGGGGTTAAGGCGCCTCTACCCACCTTTTACCCAGGTGGTAACTGGCCTGGCATTTCCTGGGAGCTCCCATGCCACTGGGAGCCTCATTAGACCACCCACTCCCGGCAGGGTGCAGTTTTAGGTCATGCCCAGGACCACAGCCTCCTGCTCCTACCTGCAAGATGTCCTCATGCAGCAGCTAAACCAGGCAATGTTTCTTGCCTCACTCCCAGCAGTAAACTGCTCTTGTTTATTTAGGCGGCTGGAGTTCTAAAATGGCTGCTGTAATCAAACACCTGCTGAGTGTTTGATCTATCCCTTAAAATGGCAGGCACCACTGGTGCCCTGCCACAGGCCTCAGCACCCAAGATGCAGGCAATTCTTTGCACTCCAGCATAGTAGCTATAAGCCAGAAAACCAAATATCACCTGAAGTTTCGGAACCTGTTTTTCATTTAGGCCAATAAGCTCATTGAATCTGCAGGTGGCACTGCACCGTCAGCATGGATCACTCATCAGTGGAGCAAAAAATATGCTGCATATGAATCGCAGCTAAAGGATTTCATCCCCAACACCAGCTTCCACCCCTCAAGATAGCAGCTTCCCCACAGGGCTTGAACTGCTTTTAAACATCTCAGAAAGGTGTTGGATGGTTTCAGGCAAGCATGCACTCTTGGGGCTATCTAACAACGCTGGCTGTAGCTGTGGTGCTCAAGTTCAGTTGGCCAACCACATAATCTATGAATGCCCTTATGGCCCTCCTTCAGGTCCCCAAGATCTTATTGACATTGAACATTCTACTTGTTACTGCCTTTCTGGACCTCATGCTTCCAACATATGAGTGTGGCTTCATCATCATCATCATTACACAGCCCAGATCCTTGAATCATTTCCTACATCAGATCTGATACTTAAGTCCGGGTTTTTTTAAATAGGTATTTAAACATACCAGCAGCAATATATCCCAACAAAGCTACTTCCCAGCATATCCTGCCCACCCACTCCTGGCTGGTATGCTCCAAATCCAGAAATACACCAGTGAGGTCACTCCAGGTCCATGCCTAGTGACCACTATCAAACATGCTGGAAACCATAGTATAGAGAGTGGCCACAAAAGGATACACTGTAGCCACTTCACAGGTGTATTTCAGTATTTGGAGCATATGAGAATGGTTGGAGTAGTGCTTTGTTTTTCTCTCTCCTGCCAACATTGGTTTTCCCAGCAGTGCCACTTCCTTTTTCCTCCTGTTTCCATGCCCCTTTTATTGTAATAATTGATTTCTATTTTGAAGCTTTGCTGCCTGAATTCCCCTCATAGCATCTGATAAAGAAAGCTGCTGCCTGTGAAAACTTATGCATCTCGGATTTAGTTAGTCTATAATGTGCAAATCTACGGTGCTTTCTGCCTGACTTCAGACTAACAGGGCTAGCTACCTCTCTAAGGCTAGTATGTAATCCTACTCCTACATACAAGCTAAAATAGAAGTTGGATTTGAGTATAAATCTATAGTCTATGTCTCTTTAAAAAATAGGACTTTAATCCCCAAAGCACCCAGGCACTTTTGAAAATGTTACTGTTTGTCATGAAATACAAATTGAGACAAATTCTGAATGTTCTGATTTCATTCCAACACCTAGCTCCACTGGCAAGCAGTTAACACTTAAATATTACCCTCAGCTCCTTTGATAGTAAAATAATTAATAGCTAAGTAGTAGAAGCAGCATACAAATTACATATCAAATTACATAAGTGTTTCTATGCTGAAAGAGAGGTAGGTACCTATGTTAGTCTGAAGTCAGGCAGAAGGCAGGGTAGAAATCCTTTCACATGTCCTTTCACAGTAGTTAATAAAGTGAGCTTCTGCTCACAAAAGCTTATGTACCTGTGATTTAGTTACTCTATAAAGCACATCTCTAATCTGCCTTCTAGGCCAGGGGTTCTCAAACTGTGATACACATACCCCTAAGGTTATGGAAGACATCTCTGGGGGGTACACGGGAGAAATTGTGTAATGTCAGATTTAATTTTCATTATAATAATAACTGGCATTTAAGGGGTTTAAATATAGATGTTGGTAGGGGTACACAGGCAGCTGATAAATCTGGAAGCAGGTATGCAGTAAGAAAAAGTTTGGGAACCTTTGTTCTATGCTAGCCCACTTATTAGAACTCCATACTTCCTGAAACTTTCACTTTCTATGCTGTAATTTTGTGTGTTTGCCTGTCCACAAAAGTGAGTTGAACATTCATTTTTTTGCAAAATTTTCTGAGAGTTTGCTTGGCTTCGCTAGAGACTTTATTTTAAAATCTGAGAGAAAACTGTGCATCTTTTGCATGTGATGAGTGAGAGGAAAAAAAATCAGTCTCAATAGTAAACAATTATACTGATTTTTTTTTTAATTGCTCTACAGCTGAAACTACAGGGGGTTGAAAGTTTAAATTTGGCAGGAAAATAGCACCAAGGAAAAATGTCTCTGAATGTTCTGCAGAAAATTGGTTTTCGTATGATTTAGTAAAAAGCAAGTGAGTATAGTATGTGAGTATGTACCACCTATTTTACTGACGTTTCTCATTATGTTTCATAGAATTTGCCTTCAATAAAGGAATTAGATTGGCTTAAAACATGACCTTGAACATTCTTGTTTCTAACATGATGTTGAACACAACTGAGAGATCAATGTAGGGAGCGTAAAATGCTAGTCACCTGAAGTCAATGGGAGGTTAGCCATTGACCTCAATATGTCCAGGATTCACACGCAGACATTTTTGTTTAAAATTACCTCAGAGATTCCTGGCTCACTACTACAGATCATTAAAAAATACTCCTCAGCTAACCATGGTGAAGCAATCACCAAAGAACATGCAGGTCTGTACAGGTAAGTCCAACACAACTTTGCTCTTGAACATCAGCTTTATAGACTAAAATACTTCAGTTTACATTTTCAAGTGTTTTCTAAAGCCCCCTTGGTATTGTGTTTATCACTCACATTATATCACTCTTTTTCATTAACTCTTGGTCCCAAATATTCTGAACAGCCAAAACATTGCAGCTTGGGAATTGTGTTCCATGTGTTGCTGCATTTTTGCTTTTGCAGGCACATATCATTTCCTGAAACCTGAAGTGTTCTTTTAAATAAAATCGATTGCTTGCAGGCAAGCAGATGACTTTAAATATTTCTGCACTTCACAGTGAATTGCTCATTCACCTGAGTGTTTAACTATGTCAATGTGCTCAACATTATCATATTTAATTGAATAGTTCAATGAGATAATACGCCAGTGCACACACTATTCAATGCATTATTGGCTCACAATAAATAAGGCAATCCTCAAATGAAACACAGGGGATTCAGAGAAGAGAAATTATATATGATATGAGTGAGGGAGGAAGAGATGCATGGGAGGTTTACAAAAGACTGATAACATATCAGTTCTTGCACATTTTATGTTCCTTAATGAAACTGAGAGGGAGAAATATAGCCATGAACAGAGCCGGCCTTAGGGAAAATGGTGCCCTGGGCACACTTGTACTTTGGTGCTCCCCACCCATGCCCCCTGTCCTGCCCCACCCCGGTGGTCACTCTGACCAGACCTGGATCATCACATCCCCTTTCCTTCCCTTGTCACTTCTCACAGTCCCATTGGGCAGAGGCAGTACATGCTCCACCCACTAATTCCCACCCCTGGAACCCAGAGATGGGGACAGAACACCTGGAGCCAAAGCTGTAGACAGCCATGGCTGAAGGGGAATGATGCTGTAAGGCAGGGGACACAAGGCCTCATGCAGACATTGCCAGTGTCCCCTACGGCTGTGGCTCCTGAGAAGAGCAAGGCAGAATATCCCAACACCAGCCTAGCCTAGCCCCCAACCTGGCTCTTACATTTCACTCCTTCCAGCAGCAACCCTATGGCCATCACCCCACAGTGAGCCACAAGGAGCTGGATGGTGTGGGGCAGGTAGGGCAGACTTGGCATCTGTGCCCAGAGCTTTGATCCTTGGCCTGGGTGAGTTGGCAGGAGAGGAGGCAGAGGATGCACTGACCAACATGGTGGTTGGCCAAGTGTGACATATGGCCTGTTCCCACCCTCTAGACCAGGGCTTCTGGCAGAGGGGGAATGAGCAACACTACCTCCCCCACCCATGGTGGCACTGCATTGGCTGGGACAGGGATTTCCAGGTTTGCAATTGGTCCCTTCCCATCCACCACCCCCGGCCAAGCTTCAGCTGAGCAGTGGCTGGAGGTGGGGAGGAGGCAGTGATCAGCTGCGGTGGGGTGGGGTGGTGCCTTCCTGACCATGGCATCCTGGATGGTCTCTCACCCCTAAGGCCATGACAAAAAAGATATTTAGATATCATATGCAGGGATCTGGGTTTTCCATTTCAGATGGGAAAATGGAGAAAAAAGCAGATTTCCATTTTTAACGGAGAAAAACCCGGATTTCTCATTTTAAATGGAAAAGCACATGGAATGTGCTGGCAGAGTTCCAGCCTGCAAGGGGCTTCAGGGAGCGGGAGCAGGGTGGTCAGGCAGGGGGCACCATGTGCATCTATATGCACATGGCCACCAGGCAGCCTGGAGAGTAGCTCACACAGGTAAGTCATGGCGGGGAGGGGAGAAAGGGGATTAAGACCCCTATACAGAGGGAGGGAATGAGTTGGGCAGGCCTGGGGGTGCTGCCCAGCCAGGTAATGTGTGGGGCTTGGGGCCCCAGCAAGGACTGGGATGGCCTGGGGGTGGCTCAGCTCAGGAATATGGAGGTGAGCCAGCTCCCCTCCACTTCATGCACTCCAGGGGGGACAGTGGGGACTCATGCTCCATATCTGTGCCCACCCCTGTCCCTCTGATCTGTGCTTGTGGCAGGGGTGGGCTGCCCACTGCAGGCTCAGGCTCCCCCCCCACTGCCCTTCCCTGGGGCCTCTGCAGCCCAGCAGGCAGGACCCAGTGGAGCAGGGCACAGCGTGGCTGGGCAGGGAAGCTCCTTGTCACTGTAAGCCCTGCGTCACTCTGACAAGGGGTCTCCTGCCCACCCAGCGGCAGTGGGAGTAGCAGCACAGGGTTATGTTGCTCACTGCTGTTAGGTGGACAGCAGGCACATCACCAGGGCAGTGCAGATCTTGCAGTGGCAAGGAGCTTCCCCACCCAGCTTGGCTCTTCTCTGCTGTACTGGGTCCTTGGTGCCAGGCTGCAGAGGCCTGAGGGGAGAACAGCAGGGTGGGGAGCCCAAGATTGCAATGGGCATCTTGCACCCACCCCTGCCCTGCACACAGGTCTGGGAGGCATGGGTCCCCTCCGCTCATCCTGGGAGTGGAACCCCCACCAACCCAAGCCTAAAGTAGGCAGCCCAGACCTGCCTCCTGCACAGGCTCTGTGTCAGCCATGCTGCCTCCAGGCGGGTGGAACTGGGCTCCATGATCTGCTAAGCTGCAGTAGCTGCTGCCTCCCATGGGTGGCAGTTCAGGCTTGGACTGCTGCATAGAGCAGGGGGCTGCAAATCTGGGTCCCTGGCTCCATAGCCCTGGCAGCTGGGGGACCCCTCCGGCAGGGCTGGGAGGGCAGGGGTTTGTGGGTGGAGGGAGAGGGGCACCAGCAGGATTGGAGGGGGTTGTGAAGGGGACTGAAGGGCAAGCAAGGGCAACATTGGACCCCTGCTAAACCAGATGGGACAACTGACAACCAATGCCCAGGAAACAGCAAACTTGCTAAATGGGTACTTTGCATCAGTTTTTCATCAGTCCCATGAGATGCCCCTGCCCACTGCAGGACAGGAAGGCTCAGGTGAGGGAGATTCCTTACCCTCCATCAAAGCTGACCTCATGAAGGAATACCTTGACAGGCTGAATACCTTCAAGTCAGCCAGCCCTGATGGTTTACACCCCAGGGTACTCAAGGAGCTGGCAAGCATCATAGCTCAGCCCCTGGCACAGATCTTTGAGAACTCCTGGTGCTCTGGTGAACTACCTGAAGATTGAAAGAAGGCAAATGTGGTGCCTATCTTTAAGAAAGGGAAGAAAGTAGACCTGGCAAACTACAGGCCCATCAGCCTGATCTCTATCCTGGGGAAGGTCTTGGAAAAGATTATCAAAGAGACCATCCTTAACAGACTAGTTGACAGCAATATCCTGAGGGATACTCAACATGGGTTTGTTGTGGTAGCTCTTGCTTAACCAATCTCATTTCCTTTTACGACCAAGTGACCTATCACCTGGATAAGGGGGAAGATATTGATGTCATATATCTTGACTTTAAAAAAGCCTTTGATCTGGTACCCCATGATCACCTCTTGGCAAAACTGGCTAACTGCAGCCTCGAACTCACCACAATCCACTGGCTGGGGAACTGGTAGGACCCAGAGGGTGGTGGTTGACAGAAGTTAATCATCGTAGTGCACTGTGACTAGTGGGGTCCCTCAAGGCTGTGTTCTAGGGCCTATACTTTTTAACATCTTCATCAATGATGTAGACATTGGTGTCAGAAGCGGACTGGCCAAGTTCGCTGATGACACCAAACTCTGGGGTAAAGCATCCACTCCTGAGGACAGGAACATGATCCAGGCAGATCCCAACAGGCTCATGAAATGGGTGGATGAGAACCTGATGATGTTTAACATGGAAAAATGCAAGGTTCTCCACCTTGGGAGGAAAAACCTGCACCATGCTTATAGGCTTGGCAGTGCTACGCTGGCTAGCACTACAGATGAAAGGGACTTGGGGGTTCATGACTGACCACAAGATGAACATGAGCCTTCAGTGTGATGCTGCAGCTAGTAAAGTGGGCAGAATGCTGGCTTGCATCCATAGAAGCTTCTCAAACAAATCCCAGGACATCATTCTCCCATTGTACTCAGCCTTGGTGAGGCTGCAGCTGGAGTACTGCATCCAGTTTTGGGCTCCACAATTCAAAAAGGATGTGGAGAAGCTTGAGAGCATGCAGAGGAGAGCCACGCGCATGATCAGAGGTCAGGAAAACAGACCTTATGATGAGAGGTTGAGAGCAATGGGGCTATTCAGCCTGGAAAAGCGCAGGCTCAGGGGCAATTTTTTGGCCACCTATAAGTTCATCGGGGTGCTCATCAGGATCTGGGGGAACGTCTGTTCACCAGAGTGCCCCAAGGGATGGCAAGATCGAATGGTACCAAACTCCTCCGTGACCAATTCAGGCTGGACATAAGGAAGAACTTCTTTATTGTCTGAGCCCCCAAGGTTTGGAATAGACTGCCACCGGAGGTGGTTCAAGCACCCACTTTGAACACCTTCAAGACATATCTGGATGTTTATCTTGCTCGGATCCTACGATCTCTGCTGCCTTCCTGCCCCTGGGGCAGGGGGCTGAACTCGATGAGCCTCCAGGGTCCCTTCCAGCCCAAATGGCTATGTTTATGAAATCTATGAAGAGACCGCAAGTGACCAAAAGAATCAGGGGTCAGGTTCTCAGGCATGCACTCAGAGCAAAAAGACATGTAAATAAGTGAAGTGTATAGGTAATTCCATGTTAATGAAATAAACAGTAAACAGAGGTGGAGCTTAAGATGGGAAGGAATAAGGGTGGAACAAAGGAGGGACAAATGTGGGGTAAATGTTAGTGAGCATAAACCAAGGTGTATAAATATGGAAAGAACTAATGTTCGTGGCTACTCCCCACTTTGCTGGAGCTCACCCGAAGCTGTCTCAATTTTGAATAAAGCTGTTGAAGAGCAATGCGTGCATCGATCCATTGTCCCCCTAGTTGTTAGGCATCACGTGAAGTCAAGGTCTAACAAGTTTATCAACAAAACACTGTATTCAATTAATTTCTATATATAGTGGCGTTTCATTTTAATTGCAGATTTTGGGGGGTTTTTATCAGAGAATTTGCCATTTTTTTTATCAGAGAAAACCAGGATCCCTAATCATGAGCAAGGCAAATAAACATGTTATCTAATCCTTTTGCCTCACCCACAGGCCCAGATCATACTTAGACCTGTTTATGAAGAACAAGTAAAAATACTTCTAAGGAATACTTTTCTTTCTGTAAAAGTCTAGATATTATCATGTAATGCTATTAGCCTCTTTGCAAAGAATGATGATTGAATTCTGTTTGGCAGGTATTTTCATTTCTTTGCCACCAATTTAGAATAATTGCACAAGCATCATTCTTTGCAATACATAAGAAAAAATTTGAACTAAAAAAGTAAATATTATTGTCATTGTTATCATTGTTGTTACTGCTATTATTGTCATTAGTATTGCTATTATCAGCATTATTATGTAAACAACAACAACAATAGGAACCATTCCTCATCACTCCCTCACTCATATATAATTTGATATATAAAACACTTACGAGACTTACAAGAAATTATATATAAGTGTTTTATTTGAGGGTTGCCTTATTTATTGTGAGCCCTTTAGAGCGCCTTTGGGTGAATACATTATATACAAATGAACCTCAACTGCACAGAAGCTTACACATGCTTTAACTTTATTGCCGTGTGTAGTCCTATTCAAATTGGTTTTATGCTGTAGCCTGTGAAAACAATTATATAAAGGGTTGCCTACATCCAACTCAATGACCAAAAAAGTTCCTTCCAGTCCTATGTTTCCTATGTTCCTGTTACCGCCCTGAAATCTAGATGCCCTTAAAAATTTATAGAGAGGCTTTATAAGTCTTTTATTTTTGCCTTTTTAAAGTCCTTTTAAAATATGTACTTTTATTTCCACTAGAACCTTTTACATTGAAGTAGACTGGTACAACCAGTGGCTGCAGGTGCATGTGCAATTAATGCACCTGAATTTTCTGTACAGGAGGAAAGGAGGAATCCTGGGTTCTTTTTAGGCATTTTATAGTGGGTAGCCATTTGTTAAAAAAGCAGGAAAAACCCTGGGAATAGTTCCACTCCCTGAGCAAAAGATATGTTCCCTCTTATTCGTTATCAAAGATTATTTCTGTATTTTGTACCAGACATAGATCCAGAGGGGTTGTAGTGACACAGTCACATCCCCCTTTCAGACTATGACATATGAATGGCAGCCGGGGACTCTAAGTCACCAAAGCAGGTAAGAATCACCTTCTGCCACCCTTCCTCTCTGTTCTCAGTGGCATTTCCTTTCCCCTTTCCTTTCTCTCTCCCCTACCTGCCACTGCCACTCCCCAGGTGCCCTGAGGGCAGGAAGGAGCTCCAGAGCTGCTCCCGTTCAACTCCAGTTGGGCTGTCAGGAGCCAGGCTCAGCTGGGGACAGTGGTATCACCATTAAGGGGAGGTGGGGGAGTGAGGTGGGAGGGGAGAGAAGGTGCCACTGAGCAGAGAAGGGAAAGAAAGAGAAGGCAGCGGGTGCAGAGAGCATGGGTAGGGACTTGCAAGTGTTTGAAAGGAAGACATTCTTACCATATTCAGGGACCCAAAGTCCCCAGCTGCTGCTCAAATGGCATGGTGTGTTTCTGCTTCTTAGAACTACGGCTGAAAGTTAACCAACCACGCTCAGCTCAGACCTTGGAAGCAATAATAATAAAATACTCATCCACTTGGGGGGACCTGGCAAGACACATTAAAGGGTTGAAACAGGCAAAAAGGCCTGAACTGAGAATTCTGAAATGCTTCTTTTCATTATTAAGTTGGATTTTTGTGCAACACAGCCACAAGGCTTGGCCATTTGGGAAAGCAACAGGTGCTTGGCTAATTGGTGGGGACTAGTAAGGTTCCAAGACCAATAGAAAGAACTTATGTTGTTAGATCTGTTAGCAAAGGATAACTGAGTAAAAGTAAGGAAAGAGCAAATACAGACTGAATACCAGAACCAACTGTATTTAAGCGAGATCTATTAGGCAGTGGAGACTTCCACTGGAGACATGATCTAATTATTTTCATCTTTTAAAACTAGACTAAGCTATAAGAAACAATCCTTCAAGGCAACTAGGTGAACAAAACTAAATAACCTAGATACTTTTCCTTTTCCACCTTGTAACTGCTCCTTTTGAGATGGGTAGATTAGGGTATCAAACACACCCTGAGCCCCAGGGCAGATCTGGACTGCAGGGGCTCCTCTTGGGCCAGATCTGCGGAGCCAGAAATAACTGTAGAAGGTCTGTATTCAGGCAGCAGAGTGGCTCTGGGGCCAACCAGTAGTGTTGGTCTGGGGGCAGACAGCAGCATGGGGCCACATTTAGGCAGCACTGTGGGACTCTGGCCAGGCAGCAGCATGGAGCCGGGGGACACGTGGCGGTGCAGGACTTTGACTGCGCAGAAATGCAGATCACAGGGTGTGCAGCAGTGCAGCGTGTACAGTCATGCACAATGGAGCAGCAATGCGGCATAGCTCCAGAAGTGTGTGGCAACAGGGTGTTATGTATGACAGAAACATGGAGCCAAGGGACTTCCAATGATAGCCATGCCTGTTGGGGTGCAGAGACCCCCAATTCTGTGGCAGGCTGTGGCAGCCAAATAAAACAGTTCCACGGCCACAGGCTGGACATTTGATAACCCTGGAATAGAGTTTGCATTTTTAGTGTGTGGGAGTAATGTAAACTGTATATAAGGCATAAGTTTTTAAGCACAAAATATATTTAGAGGTTTGTATCCGTGTATAAATTCTGTTAGAGCTGTTGGATGAAACTGAGCATTATGGCTTGTCTAGATGAAAGCAATCACTGATCAGCTGAAGGAAATATATATCATTAAGAACCCTGCCATTAAATATTAACACCATGCGGACACATCTACCTGATCTGAATTCTGAGTGAAATTCACCCCTATGCCTCTGGTTTAAGACTTCTGCTGCCCCTATGCCTAAAAGTGAATGTTGTTCTCTCTGAATTAACTAGAAAAACTAAAATAAGCCACGATTCAAGGATGGCCATTGTTGGAATTTTCTTATACTAGAACTTTTAAGCAAAGAGGAGAAAATCCTCAGGAGGGTAATTCAATTCTTAATTGTCAGGGGGAAACCCTGCTCTTGGGTCAGCAGCAGGACCCAGGAAGGCAGGATTGAGCATGGGCCACCAAGTCTGTTGATGCACTCAAAAGCTAGAAGCTCACCTGTAAGGCTACTCTAGACTCATTTCCACCAGGCATGAGAATAGCTGCTGAAATGAGTCTGGAACTTCTGGCACTGAAGTGGGTCAGTGGACTTAGGTGGACAGGGCAGCAGCATGCAGATGCAGCTTGGCATCAGGTGCACATGGACAGTGATGATTTCTGGTTGCTGCTGCAATTGCAATCACACAGGTGCCAGCAGAAGCCACTTTAAATTGCCTCCCCTGGAAGTTAGCATCTGTATATAAGATGACCTCCCAAATATTTGGATTCTATACATGAAAAATATATAAATTTATTATAATTTTTTTATAATTATAATCTAATTACTGGAAAATCATCTTAAATTTATCTCCCCTAGTATTGAAGGAGATGGGGGAAGCAGTGATGGGGAAGGCATTGGGGGGGGGGCAGTACAGCATGTGTGGTAGGGCAGGCAGTCGGGGTCAGGCACTAGTGGGACAGCTAGTAGGGGCTGGTGGTAGAGGCAGGAAGTACGGAGGCAGTAGGGCAAAAAGTGAGAAAGGCAGGTAACTTGCTCCCTGTCACCTGTCCCTCCATTGTACCTGAAGCCTCAGACCCCCAATCCCCCTATTCCTGTGCCGCCTCTTCCACAATGCTTTTGCTCCCCACAGCTTTAAGTACTTGCCCCCCTTTCCTCCCATCTCCCCCACCCCAAAGTCTATACCAACCACCTGCCTCTGCACTTCCTCCACTTAACCTTTGCTCTGTACTGGCAGGCTATGTCCCTGCTGCAGCCTGGGGCACTGAGCATGTCTCCTGCCTGCCCCATAGCAGTGACATAGAGCCATCCCTGTTGCTCCAAGGCCAGGCTGGAATACAAAGTCCGTGCTCCATGCTTCAAGCTGCACCAAGAACAGAGTCTGCCAGCATGAAGCAAAGCAGAGAGGGGGAGAAGCAGCAAGGGGGGAGACTGAGGCAGCAAAGGCTTGAGGCTGTGGGGGAGGAGTGATGGGGACTGCAGAGGCAGTGCAAAGCAGGCAGCAGGTATAGCTCTGGCTCTGGCCCCAACCCTAGGTTGGAGTCCAAGTCAGAACCAGAGCTACAGCTACAGCAGATGCTTGCCCCCCACTACCCTGTACTTGATTGTAAGGAGAGGGGTTTTTTCCCCATGTTAAATGGGGGGAAATAACACATATTCTATTTAAGCAAATATGGTATTATGCCAGGGCATGCCCAGTCCCATCCATTACAAGATGCATCATTGATTTGGCATAGAGCAGACAACCCCCCTCCTCCACCCCCATCAGTGAAGTCATTGACAAAACTTCTTGTCTTTGATGAAGCCAGAATTCCACCCAATACCCATTTAAAACCAATTACTATTCCAGGTCACATAGCATAATAGAATTATATTATTTTATGTTTCAGTTAAGGATGGGTATATGATTTGGAGATGAAACTGAGAAAAGTAAAGATGAAAAAGGGAGAAATTCTAATTAAAAAATCCTGTGTCTTTACAAAAACTAAAATTGATTTACTTTACTCACATGCCTGCACTTAACACTGTCATTCTTCTGTCTTTCTTGCTGGAGAATCTGGGGGCAGTGTAGCACAGGAAGAGTTTTGTGCTTGAAAAATGTTTTCCTTTCAAGCACTTTCATATCTTCAGAATTATACTTCTTATTCCTAACAAGTTACCATTCACATTTCTCAAGTTCCTACTAAGATTATAACCTGGGAAATGAATCATCCTTCAAAAAGTGTACCAACTTCCAAATCAACATGTGCTATGACAGGAATAAAAGAACCAAAACACCAGTAGAAACCTGAATCAGAAGGCACGTGTATTAATGTTTGATTAAGGATTTAGTAGTTCCTTGCCTCCCTGCTGTTCAGGGTATCTCTTGTCTCTTTTTTGTTGGTCTCATGGCTCAACTTGTATGCCTTTTTATTTTTGTTTTTCTTCTTCATGCCTGACATTCCCAATAACTTACAATCTGTTCAGGAAACTAGCAGCTACAGTTATATATAATCCATCAACTTTTTCAATGATCTATGTTACTTAGGTATTGTAAAAATCACTAGGACATGTTAGTTTAAACATCCACCACCATTCTCCACTACCCTCACACTAGATGATGTAGAGTTATGGTTGAATGTCTGAAACAAGGCTCCTAATTTACCTGAACACTGCCCTTACAGTGACATCCTTGCAGCTTGGATTCTCATAGAAACTGAAAGACAAATATGTTTTCGAACTCCTTGTTTCCAAGCCCATTTTTGCAAGTACAATCTAAGAGCTTGATCTAAAGCTCATTTAAGTAAAATGGAGATTGGAAATCTCTTAAACATTTATGCCAGGTTTACATGATAATTTAAGAAAGGGTTTTTTACTGAAAAAAATAGTTAATAGTAACAATTTAATCATATTATGTATGATATTCTTTCAATGTTTAAAAGACTACATAGGTATTTTAAAAAAATATTTTAAAATTAATACAATTTTATCTTTTTTTGTGTATCTTTTATTTCTGTGACATCATTAGATATAATAAGATTCAATTCTAAAGTGCTGGGATAATGCCCAAATGCAGCATACCTTATATATTTCTGTGTTGTGAAACTAACATTATGATATTCCAGCTTGGATATCATCCAATTTTCTAAAACGAAATGTGGACAGAATAAAAATTATTTTCCATCAGGTCTCCTCAACGTCAGTCTTTATATTATTTCTAGGTTCTAGGTTGTTCCCTTTGACACCTGCTACACCCTCCAAAAGCCTCAGGGGTCATAACAAACTATTTTTTATTCCAAGCTCAGGTTTGATGTCTATATTAATCAGATTGCAAAGCCATCTTATTACTGTCCTAGGATAATTTCCAGCCTATATCCCATCTCGTCTCTTGGGGACACCAAAACACTCATATATTTGTCTGTTATTCCTCACCTGGATTATTGTAATTCATTACTTGCAGGCCCACTTGTCATCTTTTGTTTTAGTTGCTTACATCTGGTGCAGAATTTGGCTGCTTGATTGCTTATGAGATTTCTAATTACATTACTGCAAAAATGAAATAGTTCCACTGGCCTCTTGTGAAACAGTGGATAGCTTTAAGACTTTACCCCTTACAAATATATAAAGGATCATGCATCAGTTGCACTGTAACATATAGTCACCTTTGCTCTTATGTCTTTGTTGAAATGTTGATAATTTCAGCTATTAATTTCAGATCGTTCAAAATATTTATACAATATTTAATATAAATAATGTCTTCACTCTAGCAATTACTTGTGCTTTTCTCCAATATTATATCCCTCCTTCCTTTTTTATCTTTGATGTCTAATTTACTCTTGCCGACTATTAGTTCTAGGACACATCAGGGACCAGAACAAGATAATAGACAGTAGATTCAACGGCAGCTGATACTGGGGAAGAAGGAAGATAAGAATCAGCCTAATTTGTCTGTAAAGTCAAGAATGAAGATGAGGACTATGGATCAAATGATGATGGGGCTTGCTGGCCACTGACTCTCGAGAAAGACAGAGACTGATTTTTTTTTCACAGAGGGAAATTCCAAGAAAATGGTGGGATTTGTGGTGGAAACTATTAAAAAATTAGCAGATTAATGGCATCTTGAACAAAAGCAAAGTAAAACTCAGGAAATTCTGGCTTGTTTTCATTTGCAGCATCCAGTTTGATTTAAACTAAAACTTGAAGCAGAATGCAGGAGACAATAGAAACAATATTGGTTTGCAGGGTCCCTCACAAATTGAATCTCCTGGAAATGTGAAGTTCTAGCACTGTGACCATTGTGAGGCATTTGATTTGTTTTCCTTAGCAAATACTTTTATAATATTTAGCCAGTCAATAGTGAATAGGATCAACTGCACCTCATGACATCCTGTGTTCTGTTGGTAGAGTTTCATCAAGTGCAAAGATGCAACTTGAAAGACCCAATGCTGTAAGAAGAGGTATCAAGCTACACATGTGGACATAACCATACCAGTGACATGATGCTATGTTAATATGAGAGTGACTATGATAATACTGTTAGGGTGTTGAGCATGCCCCATGCACATTAAAAGTTACCAACAGCCTCAGCAGTCACACTTATATCAGTGCTCATGCAGTAAATAAAAATTGTTGAGCCTTCTCTCCTGTCAAACCTGACTGCTGAATTCTTATTACACATTACAATTACTTCTGAGATGGAATACAGACTTCATGCATTATATTTATTTCTCTTCATTTGCATGTTAAATACATAACATTTGCATTTCTACTAAAGCAACCACACAAACTTGTAACTTAAAATATGTACTTTGATTGGAACTTGTAATTATTACATATACTAGAGGCAAGATAAATTCTAAAGTTACAGTGAGAATTGTGTACAAAGGTGCCAGTGCTGCTTCACTAATCATCCTTAAAGAGCACAGGGAAACAGATAAGATGAGGAGGAGAACAGAAAGCCAATAGCAAAACATAAAATACAGAAGTAGTGTTATAAAAACCCAGAAAAGGCAGTCTTAAAGGAAGAGGTCCTAAAGAAAAATCTACAATGAAAACAGCTATTCAGAAAGGCCCAAATTTAAGATATTCATCCAAGAGGAATAGGAGCCTGACATTTAAGCTGTAATAAGAATTGACATATAAGAAATCAATATAGTTTTGAAATGTAATTATGAAGAAAATTCTGTGAACAACCCTGTTTCTGTTGGAA
The DNA here is from genome assembly GCF_052110815.1 of Crocodylus siamensis. Lineage (NCBI taxonomy): Eukaryota > Metazoa > Chordata > Crocodylia > Crocodylidae > Crocodylus > Crocodylus siamensis. The sequence goes on along the minus strand of NC_143395.1, from coordinate 78,152,934 downwards.
TTCTATCACTTGGTGCAACAATTCAATGCACTTGGGACCTTTAAAGTGTGCTTGCAGTTCAAGCACTAGGCTATGCTGTCAAAAACACATGAGGAAATTGCAATCTTCCCCCAACCCTACCTTTTAAAAAAAAATAACTTGACAGCTGAGTTTTAGTCATTTCTGAGAATGACTCAGTATGAAGTCAGTATGAAGAAACACAGGTTTATGATTCAGGGCTGCCCGACCCCAAGCCACACAAGTTTCTACCAACAACCTGGGTCATGCAGTGGCTATTCTTGCAAGGTACCGGGATCAGAGACATTTTATGGGATTTGGCTCTGTAATGTATGGAATTCACACCTGTTAGAGCTTGATCTCTGCAGGGCAGAGGAAGCTTCCCGGCTCTGTTGGCGATCAGGACCAGTACCAGTCTCCATGGTGAGGAGAGCTGCCTCTCAGCCATAGGGAGATCAGGGCTTATCCCAATTTCCACAGGGTGGGGAGATCTGTCCTGACTCTGTGGGCAGCTACCTCCCAGCCACATGAAGATAGGAACCGGTTCCAATCTCTGTGGAGTGGGAAGAGCTGTCCCAGTTTCGGGGGTACCTGCCTCCCAGTCACATAAACATCAAGACCCACCCCCATGCCCCCTATCACCCCAGGGCTGGCATCAGAGGGAGTCGGGAGCTCCTCCTGGCTGTTGTAGAGGGGCATAGGAGAACAGAACCAGCCCTGAACTGAACTGCTCCTGTCAGGAGCAAATGTTCTGCCCAAAAAATAAGACTTGCACAGTCTCATTCATCCATCAGTCCTCAACTTCCTACATGCCATACTATTTAAGTAGCTTCAAAAATAAAGGGATGAGAATGTCATTGATGTATATAATATTCGTTTCAATTTTCCACACCAAACTGTAAAATCATAGATTAGTGTTTATGTTGTAAACCCTGGGCATAACTACACATGTCATTAGTGCACAATAACAAACCATGGAGATCATTGCTCCATAGCTTATTGCTCCCAGGAAGCTCCCAGACAGACAGTTTAGATATGCACTCAGACTGCAGCACACTGAACTGAGTCAGAGCAGCCCTGCCTCTGCTCTGACCAGGTTCAGTGTGTTGCCAAGGGGCTGGATGGGGTACAAGGGTGCTTCAGCATGGGGCTAGCTGGCATGCAGCCCTGTACTGAAGCACCCCCATATCCCAGACAGCTGGGTCAGCATCTGCATGTGCACTGTTTAAAAAAACCCAACTCTGTGGCAGGGTTGTACTTGTATTTACACGTACTATGCTTCTGTGGGGTTTATTGGTTTTGTGCTTCCTAATAGAGATACATGTGTAGATGCTGAGACATTTATAGTACAGTTAGTCAACAGCACAGTAAACATCTCATATAGATGTGTCCTGTATGTGTAAGGAAACATCTTTTGTTCTGTGTTAATACAATACCCAAAAGAATGGAAACTGAAGGGGTTCAGAACAGATTTGGGCTCTGGGAAACCTACCTTACACGAGAAACAAGAGTCTCAATATATATAGCTGGCCAAAGATAAGGTTAGGATGTAACTAAGTCAAGGTATAAAAGTAAATATGAGGGAAAAGATTTCTGAAGGAAAAATTGTTTCATTTATCAGATGATGGCAATACTAGCCTGGCTAGAAACTGACAAATCCAGACCAGAAGGAAAGAAGAAATAACTTGTAGCAAAGAGCACAGACAGATGTTAGGGCCCCACTCTAACTCACAGTGCTTTACATGAAGCCCACCACCCCCCTATACACACCAACCCAACAGACATTCACCTGTTGGGCCAGGGAGGGGGCTGTAGCTAGCCTGCACTGGCCCTGATCAGCAGGTGGGAACACCCCAGCAGTCTCCAAGGAAGCTACAGAGCCACCCCCAGCCCAGCCCCAGCCCTCCCCTGACTCTGGGGCTGTCAGTTGGAGAAGGCGGGAGGGAGAAGGGGAAGGTGGAGCTCCCATCTGCTGAATGGCCAGAGCTGAGGTGGAGAGGGAGAAAACAAAGCCCCCTTGCCTCATGGGCCTGACCCAGCTCCCTCCAATACCCCAGCTGGGTTAGCTGGGGGAGGCCCATAAGGTGAGGGGAATCCATTTCCTCCCCCCGGCCCCAGCTCTGGCCATTCAGCATTCAGAAGCTCCCTCCCTTTACCCCACCCTCCTTCCTGACAGTCCAGAAGCTGAGCTTGTAGAAGCAGGCTAGCTCCACCCCCTGCATGAAAAATTAACCCTGGAGGGAACACAAGATCCTTAAGGCACTCTGCTTCCAAGTGCCTTAATGTACTACCTGATTTGACCAGGGTTAATTTTTCACAAGATCAACCATTTTAAAAGCACTCTGCAGCTGTGCACATGTGTTATGATATGGCTGTCTAGCACTTTCAGGGGCCAGATTACTCAGAAAATGTCACTTCTGTCTTGGTCCAAAGTGTTTAAAGATGGGAATTTACCTAAGGAGATGATGTTCTCCCCATTACTTGGAATCTTTAAATCAATACTGGATGTCTTCCCAAAAGATATATCCATCCTCATACAGATGTTATGGTCACGCTGAAGAAATTCCTGCATGTAATGCTACAGCGAGTATCATGCAGGAGGTTAGAAGAAATAACTATTCTCTTTTTTGGCTTTAAAAATCTATGGAAAAACAACACAGGGCCAAATCCTCAGCTTGTGTACAGTGGCACAGCTTTACTGAAGTCATTGTACTTACCTTGATTTACACCAGCTGTTGATCTTGCCCTTTCAGTGTAATTTACTGCTTCCATTTATGCAGTAACATCTAGTTCCTGTTTATTTTCAAGATGATAATAAGAATACAATTCTCTTTGTGAGATGGGGACCTGATTCAAAGCCTATTAAAGTCATTGGAAAAACTCCCATTGTAGATTCCATAGTGTGAACTCGTATGGCATTGCTCTGTTTTTGCTGTCTCTAACAACATTATCTTTCTGAAATGAGGAGACCAATCAAGTTTACTTTCAAGGTTTATTATTATTCAAGTTCAAGAAGATCCTGGCTAAAGTTAGAGCTCTCTCTATTTGAATTTGTTGTTCTGTTTTTCATGGACTTCTTTAACACCTCATTAAATATTGGCCTCGTGTAACCACAATAATATGAGGGTTAGTGTTCTCCAGGAACTGAAATACTCTGAGAAGAGTCATAATTTCTGCCCCCCAAATGGCTCTATGAATATAAAAAGAATAGTCTATGGCTAGCATATACAACTTGGATGCAAGATTCTATGAACCAGACCATCCTGAAAGATTTTTGTAAGACTAATGTCATTTCACTTGACTCCCATGGGACTCATTTTTTCAAGCTATAAAATCTGTATAATAATTCTTACCTACTTAGTCAGAATACTGTGTGGCTTTCTTCATAAAGCACTTTGAGAAGCTGGCATAGGAAAAACAAAGCTATGCTCATGAACACAACCCTCCAGCTGGTTGGCACAGTTCTGGAACTGAAAAAGGACTCATAAAATTGACTCAAGTGGCCAGCTTGGAACATTACAAGGAGAGGAAAAGACATAATAGAGCTAACAGGTTTCTACACAACTTGTCTTGCCAAAGGGGACATGACCAGCAAAAGATGTTACCAAAGGAGTGCTACTCTTTTCTAGTAATCCCTGGTGACAGATCAACTGCTTGGGGGCACAGCCAATCAGCAGAACTTCCAGCAGAGTAGAAGATGTTCCAAATTTTGAGACGATCAAGCCAGGGTAGAGCAGGCCTTGGGATGAGATAGTGATAGATGGTTTCTTTTCATTTCTCTCTTTATCAAAAAAAAGAAAGAAACAAATATATTTGAAACCAAAATACTTGATGGTGACCACTAGATTCCATGCACATCTGTATTAATAATAGAGAAAAGTACTGAATATGAAATATTTTTTCACATTATTCCTCTAGAAATTTGCTGGTTTATAAATATTATAAATCTTTGTTTCTAGCTTTATTCATCCTCACTACATGCAAAGAGCTTGCTATAAAACTTCATTTTCTTGTCACTCATCATGAATCATAGATAGATAGATAGATAGATAATTCCATGGTTCATCTTCCCATGAATGAGTATTGCATACGTAAAAATCTGAAGATGTCATCCATTCCTGAGATGCCTGTGTTATTCCTTCTACAAGTGCTATGTTAAGAGTTCAAGCAGAAGTCCCATTTCTCCTGGGAGAAAGCCTTTATTCCAGGGTCCTGTGTACCTGTGAAGTCCCCGAGATAAAATGTGTTAAGGCTTTCTCTCAGGAAAGTGCTTTGTACATCTGTAAATTAAACATGGCTCATTCAAGGCCATTGCCATTCATCCAAGGGACAAACCTATCAGAAGGGAGCAATGCAACTTGGAAGACCTGTGTGTGCAAAGGACTATCCTGCTCCACTTTTTTCTCAGGTTTTGACTTGCATCACTGAGGCCTGCTTTGAATGAGACACCTATTTATAGATTTACATTTTATAGACTAAATTGGAGCTATGTAACCACGAACAGATCCAAAGCAGCTGCAGTGGCACTGCTGCACCCCACTTTGAACTGGACCACACAGTGGGAGCCTCTGGGGACTTTTTTAAAGCCCCCAAAACATGTAAGAATCCCCCCTTCCCTGCCAAATTCAGATCCCCACTTCCCTCCCATAGCAATGGCAGTGGAGGGAGAAGCTTCAAAGCTGTTCCTGCCCACTCCAGCCATGCTACATGAGGCTGGGCTCAGCTGGGAACAGTAACAGCAGCAACAGTGGTGGGGTAGGTGGGTTCCCCCACCCTGCCCAGTACCCCAAAAACAGGCACAGAGAGGTAGAACTATCCCCCAGTATAATGCTAAGACAGTACAAATGATAGAGAGGGTCATTCATATGCACAACCAAAACTATGACGGAGCTGATCCAATCCAACTCTGCATAACAGAAACCATGCCAAGATGCTGCTGCACAGTAATACAGAGCTACCGTGCAGTAGTGTCACTTAAAAGATGTTCGCCAGCAGTACTCCACAGTAACTCCGGGTACTGCACATTTATTTATACAAGTACTAAAAGACAAGTAACCACTGCACAATGGGGTCTCATGTAGACACACCCACTATTGAAAACTGAGTGTATAGTTAGGCTTTCGACTTTGTTTTCCAGGGAGCAATGAGCCTTATAACAGCAGCATACTTAATGCAAAGTAAGGATGAATTTTGCTCCTTTTAGAACAACAGATCACTCTCTGCTGGAGAAAGTCTAGGGACCTGAGGATAATGTCGATGGCCTCCACTCCCACCAAAATGAATCCTTCAAAGAAGTGGGAGCAAAAGGAAATTTTATTAAAAATCTCCAAAGACAAATTTTTCTACCAAAAACAAAGGTTAACACAGTACATATAATACATGACAAGACTGTACTTCTAGAATCAAATGCTGAACATATTTATAAAAAATAAAGCAGTCTTGGAACTTAGAATCACCAGATCTTAAAAATCCTAAAGCTCATAACAGGTGGTCTGCTATACTCTCAGGGACAGTAGACTAAGCACTAAGAGGTGTCGGATCTTCAGCATGAAGACAGGAGTACATTGACCCCCTTTTATTGCCTGCCTCAAACAAAATTACCGATTAAAACCAAGACAAATATGAGGATATACCCTTGTGTCATACTGTGGTCAAAGTGGAACTAATAGATTTTAACCACTAATCAAGACCTAGGTCTCCTGGAATGGTCCTAGACTTTCTAGTGAATGTTCTTTCACCTATACTACTTCCCTTAGACTAACTTACGTTAATTTGGCATAACTTAAACTTAAAATCTGCCTAAGGCCTACCAAAATTGCTATAGTGCAAAGCTAAAAGTATTCAAACTTATAACAAAGGTCTACAATGGACAAGATATAACAGTGTACTGGTATATCCGTAGAAAACTGAGCATGTTTCTGGGAAACATCTCCCTGAAGATAAATCTCCTGTCTCAGCAAAGTGAAATCTGCCTGCAAAATATTTTTGCTTGAAAAGGACAGAACATAAGTCATAGGATAGTAGATATCTTTAGCACAATGAAAATGTGAAGCACAATGAAAATGTGAAGCAGGGGTCAGCAAAGTTTTGGGACAAAATGCCAAAAACACCCATAACCTTGACTTGTAAGACATTGTTGGCATGCCAGGGACGGATGGTGGCCCGATCCTTGTGGCAGTGCAACCCCGGCCCCAAGCCTGTGTGTGCCACTCTCTGGCATTACTTGGTCTAATGTAATATATACGATGATTAAAAAGTAAAAAGCCTGGGTGTGCATATTTACCTAGCAAATGTATATAGATAATGAACCACATCTACACATTAATTAATGCACTTTTGGTAATGCACATTAAATTTAGTACCTCCACTGTGAGGTACTAGAAAATAGGCTCATCAAAATAAGTGCATTAACTTATTTTAATGCACATTAGAGAAACAGCATGGTTTTTGTGGCAACATAATATACATTAAAATAGGTTAATGTACATTAAAGCATGTGTAGACATGCCAATGGGGTGGGGGAGATGGTTGTGTCTGATCCCTTCCAATGAGTGATACCCTATTCTAAAAGAATTCCACTGAAACAAAGGTATAACATAACTCATTGCAAGTTGAAATAATAGCAACAGGCCCTTCATACTTTCTTTCCCCTTGAAAAATGCTTTCTTTTAAAGTCCTATTATATATGTCTGAATATAAACAACAATATGCATACCATATTCTTCTTTGGTACTAAGTTACATTACTGTGGCACTCAAAAATCCCAGGCAAGATCATTGTGCTAGCCACTGTATGAATGTCCTGCCTTGAAGGACTCACATTACAGCAGGACAAACGTGTGCCATATGCAAGCCAAACATCATAAGAAACAAATTTACCTTCATAACAGAATGGAATTTGGTGTTATTGGAACATCTATGAGCCCTGGGTTTAGTTAAGTACTTAATAAATGATGATTTAGAGACTGTTTACTAAGTAGGCAAAGATGCTAATCATTAAGTGTTCAGGAACAGCTCATATGTAGTCTTAGAAGGAGGGACTGCCACCAGATAAGCCTAGATGAAACATTTCAAGATTTTGGGGTTCTTCACACCCCACCTTCAAATACAGATACATTCCACTAATGGCCTTTACATTTATAGTAATTTTAATTAAATAATAACATCCCCGAACTTTGGAAATTCAAAACAATGGATCTAATTTTTGCTTTTACAAATGGACAGTCCTGTAATTGCACAAAAAACAAATGGGATCGCACACATATAATGAAGAGTTCATTTCAAGACAGTGGGGCTATATAAATACAACTGAGGGTATAATCTATATTGTTGGGCATTAAGCATAGGGAAGTACAGAATCCATCTTGATTTTCAACCTTGACTGTATCACTGACAGTTAGTAAAAACCACTTTAACTTGCAAATGGAGCAAGACTTGCTTCATTTAGAGCAAAGAGTAAAGGTGTGCATGTACTCTACACTTCTAGCTATCAAAGTGCTACTGCTTCTGCTATCCCAGGGATGACCACAGTTCTGCATGAATGCCACAAGTGGCACAGATAGCCTCCATTGGTCGCATGGGGCAGATCAGAGGGAAAACAAATAGCAGTGGCACACAGGGCAGGAAGTAGAAAGCAAAGTAGTACATTGGTCAGGGAAAAGGGGTCAGAGTGGTACTTGGGGAGATGCAGCACTAATTTGGGGCATACCAGCCAAAAAGGCTGGTCTTCACTGTGATATCCCTTCCTAATATGACCATCCACTATGAGGATACATGAGCAGTTATAATAATATAGCATCTGTAAAATGGAGTACAGAATCAAGTCCTATAAGCATGTAAACCTCCTGTGCAATTTTTACCAATATGCTAATATACTGATACACTAATAATCCACAAATGGCATTGTGAAGCCAAATAATAATTATTATTATTTATTTTTACTTTATAGTGCTGTCCAGAAGCCCCAACTGAGATCAGAGGCCCATTGTGCAAGGCACTTTACAAACATGGAGCAAGAAATGTTTTCTTCTCATAAAATGTTATTGTCTAAATCGGCAGTGCTCATGCCTGCAGGCCAGATGGATGGCATGGGGCCAGTCTGTGGGCTGTATCAGGCCCCATGTTGGTTATTGATCTGGGGAACACCCCCACCCATTACCACTGCCTGGCCAGGACTAGGCTTGGGATCAGCCCCACACCACCCAGCACTTTTGATCTAGCACATAGGGACACAACCTGCAGTGCTCCCCAGGGATCCTGAGGGGTCGATGACATGGACGACATGGTGCTAGGGGAGCCAGATCTGGCCATCAGACTGGGGTTTGAGCACCTCTGATCCAAATAGACAAGACAGACAGAAAGACCGTCTCTGGAGTTAGGAAAAAAAGGAACAGAGGCAAAATGACTTGTTGCTCATCCCACAGCAGCTCTCTGGCAAACCCAGTGTTAAACATCTTCTCTACTGATTGTTAGTTTAGGGACCAAGCCACCTGACAACAGCATATCTCTCCTGTATTGCCAACAGGATTCACAGGCTGAACTAAAAAAACCCCACAAAAACCCACATTCATGTCTGTGTTCCTTAAGTCCCAGCGGACAAATTCTTGATAGGTTTCATCTTGTTTCTGCATCTCCCCAACCCGATGTAAAAGAAATACATCAGAAATAGATGGAGGCCCTTTTTATTTCAACCATTAACTATTGAGGTCTCACTTAAGTATTTGTTTAAAAGAACTATAATTTTAAAAACAGCTTGTTTCTACACAGAAATGTAATAAAGAGGAGCAATTTTGTCAAAGTCAATAAATCTTAGATGAGTTAATACATCAAGAAGAACTTAACTAAAGTCTGCTCTAAAGCTGTAATTTACTTTCCTCTTCAGTAAAAACTACATGGGAACTGCTTTAAAAAAACCCCAATTTTAAAAAAATCCTATTGGTTGTTCTGCCTCCTGCCTCAACCACACACAATAGCAAATACTTACAATGAGAATAGCTCCACTGAAGCAATGCTAATACATTTGCCACAGCTCCCACCCTGTCATTATGCACAGGAGCTTGTGCTTATCCCTTTTTAAATTGGAGACTCTTTTAACCAGGAATCCCCAGGATGAAACTGAACCATTTTCCTCATGGCAAAACAAATCCTCCTCTGGTGAATTTTGTTATTGTTTATTGTTACAGTGTTTTATCAGCACTAAACTGTATGAAAGCTTCAATTAGTTCTTGATGAATGATCCCATAAAATCTTGTAGTTTCATTTCCCCTGCCACTAGATATTTCACTGAGTGTTATTAAATTAAATATAATTGGGATGGGATTCAGGAAACTTAGAACATCTTATTTTCCTTTTGGGTTGGACCATTAATGTCTCTCAGAAATTTTGGGTTTGGTTTTGTTTTCCTTAAGAGGTGATGGCTCTTTGTTGTACACTAAGAAATACTCCATAGTTTGGAGACTATTGCTGCTGTACTATAAACAGTTAACACAAGAGTAAGAAAATGCAGGAACTATACCCATTATTAATCCACTCTCCTCTGACTATAGCTTGTAAATTTTCTATAAATGGAATTAAGTAATATTCATAATAGAAAAAAAAGCTTCTCAAATTCTGAGAATTCTGGGGTCAAATTCACTCCAGGTGTAATGCCTCTGACCTCAGAACTACACCAAGAATCAACTTGGCCCATTAGGACAAAACTATTATCAGTCCATTGAGACTAAACCATTGTATGTTTCTGTATGACTGGCTAAGTGAGGAAAAATGGGAGAAATGAGGAGCTGGAAAGGAGATTTGCTTAGCAAGGCATACCTTGAAGGGGCAAATAATCTGAGCAGATGGTTTGTTGTAAAAGGACATATGATTCAGATGGATTGACACTTGTTATTGAAGTTCCTTCACTTTTTCCTAAAAAGGAAAATCAGATTTTACACGCAAAATTTTAAGTTTCACCAGTGCATACATCTGAACAGACATTTCTGAACGTTAGAGATTGTTGTTTCTGACTCAGTGATGACCAGGATGGTTATAACAATAAATATAAATAAATACCATTGCACTTGCATGATATTCTCTTTTTTATCAAATCCCCCTGGCAGGTCTAAGTGCAGCTGAATCACAGTTCCAAAACAGCTGTATAATAAGCAAGAAATAAGCAAAAATAAATAAATGAATGGCTAAGCTCATATTTGGCTAAGTGTCAAATGATTCTGTGCACTTTCTGGAGCCCCAGGTTACCTATAGAACAAGAGTGCCAGGAAATCTTAGGATAGAGAGAACCTTGCACACACTGCTGAGAAAAAAGTTATTAGATGGCAATATCTTGGTGGGGAGATAGAACGTCAGATGTCTAAATGGAAGGAATTTCCTCTACCTACCTGAGTTAAACGCACATGGCAGGCTGCCCAGAGATATCAAAGTATCCTCTGACTTGTCTATTTGCTTCCTCGCCTCACATGTGGTAAGTGGATTTAACAGTTGGTGATGCTGAATATGTGCATAGCTGCAACTATCAGGGCTTTGTAGCAAAATATGTTTTTAGTTTGCTGAACTGGATAAATGTGCTTATTGGTATCAGGCCAAACATCACCTGCTGGATACATCTGTGTAGCTTCCGAACAGGAGATATTATTTTTCATAAGAAAGAACAACAAATATTATCACTTATGCTATTAATATCAATATTATGCCTTCAAAATGATGCTAAGATATTTGTCAGTTGCAGTTAAAGAATCCTTTTCTTGTTATAGGAGGGAGGTGGTACAGCTACCACCCAACATCATATTTTTGGCACTGCTCAGTTTGGAGATAGGAAATCAAACTGACTACATAAAATAATACTAAATGCAATAAAATAAAGATTCAGAACCTACAGTAATCTTAGAAAACATAAATCAAATGACATTGCAAAAAAGATAGTAACTATGGGCTATGGTCATTTCACCCACGGAGGTAAGGGGTACTTCCTTCCACTTCTGTAACAAGCCAAAAAATGTTCACTAGTCAATCTCAAAGCACAGGGCAGACAAAGGAAACCTGTTGGTATCACGGAAAAAAAATGTCCTTATGCATGGCATTGAATGACTGGCCAAACAGCCTCAAGCATTAATTTCACCTTCCTCTGGTTTCTGCTAGATGTGGGATTATTATTTAGGTAAACTGAGGTGGTATGGTTATTTCTACCCTTTAACATACGTGTTTCTGAATTTCTGCCAATATGTAGTTAGCAGTCTAATGTTGGTAGTCAAGATATAGATGTAGTCTGATGTCACCAAGACTTAGGTTAAGGCAGTGGATTTAGACATATTATTTGAATAAGATTACAAACCTTTCTGGAAACCACCATGCCCCTTCAGGACACTGTAGAAATAAAACAGACTGCTTTATAGGTGACCAAGACTCAATTTGTCCACCACAGTAAATTAGTAAGCTTGATTGTAAGATGCTTCTTAGCAAATCTCAAGGAGTGCATTGAGTTAAACATATCTAAAGAACTATCCAAGAATTGTGTATCATTATGTTGAGATTTTTATGAAGGGAAAAAAAGGAAAATCATATATATGAGTTTCCTTTCTCATTCTTTTCTTTTATCAATATTTATTTTAAAAAGGAGAAGCATTCTACTGGGTTCCAGTTAAATAAGGCCCTTTTCCTAATTATAAAGGGTGCATGGAAGGGTCTTTTTAAAGAAAAAAGCAAAAGTCTACTGGGGGGTTCAGGAGGGAGGGCTTGCTCTCTTACAAATGTTCACACAACTCTGGGAGTTATTCCTTGGAGAACTGACAGTGCTGGTGGGCTCCCACTTTAAAGAAGTTCATATTGCTGAAAGTGGTGTTCCCCCTTTGAAGACTGCTACATTTTTTAAAAGATCCTTCTTTGAAGATATTCATATCTGTGGGGTTCTCCCAAAGAGGGGGAGAAAATGTCTCTTGTTGATGGTATTTACCAGGTTAGGATTTCAAACCTGGGGGAAAAAAATCTCATCCCTGAGAGGACTATCCTCTTTTTGAAGATGTTCATGTGGTTTAAGCAGGCTCAACTTCTGAAGTTCTCATTGCTAGAAGGTGTCTGAATTTCAAACTCTACAACATATGAAAAACCACAAAATATGATATGGAAAGCATTCTTGTTTTTAGAAAACAAGAAGTGCAGCACTATGAAAGTCTTTCCTAAACATACATCACCTGCCCCGTACATCTAAAAAAAAATCCCAGCTTTCTTGTGTTACAGAAGTTTATAATCTCTGCTGTAACACGGTAAGAAGGTTGGTGCCATAACATGCAAGGCTTCTGGTGCGAACATTCAAGAAACTCAATATGGATCTCAATTTCCATTTTGCAAACAAACTGTAGAAGAAGCTGTGGCTCATTCCACTTTGATTATTCATGCTAGTATCTAGATGGAAGCACCATTTAAAATAAAACATTCTTAGGATTGTAGGCCAGGTAGTACCTAATTACGTCCTCCCCTCTCCAATTGAAGGGAATGTTAGCAGGGCATGTGCGCTGTGGGGTGAACTGCCTATTGCACGCAGTTCCCTGCTTCCCCTATAGAGCCAGGCCAGAACACTCAATAAAACTTAACTATGTACAAATTTAATATTATATAAAAGTTATCATATACATGTATTTACAAATACAACATAGGAGTCATAGACCACTTACATACAAGTTACTGCAGATACTATATACATAGGCATACGATCAGAAAGGTCAGGGCAGGAGCCTCCTTAAACGATCATGAAATCTAATGCTCTAAAAAAATACTAATCTACAAAGGATGAGGTGCAAGTTAACAAAATATAAGCTGCACGGTTCACAAAATATGAGACTCAGGGGATTGGGTATACAAACAGAAACCAGAAGAATAACCCATGTTACCCTAGAATGATAGGACCCTAAAGATAAGGGGGAAAAGATTTCTAGTGCCCTTCAGGCCCTCTGCAATCCCAGCCTGGATAACCCTCAGCTGTGGGAATCCCCTTCCCCAACTCACAACTCTGAGGCCCAGTGAGGCTGTCCTCGTCTCCCCCGGCAAGGCGTCTCCTCCCTCAGTGTGGGGTGGGGCCTCAGCTGTCTTGGGCTCTCCCAGCCGCCGACCTGCTCAGGGCCCTGTGCACCAGTGGCTCTACTTTATGCCAGGTGTTGAAGTCCTGAGCCACCTTGTGTGGCTCTGGGGTCTCAGTCCACTCCTGGACCCTCCGTGCACTAGCTGTGCACCAACTGGGCCAGGGCCTTATGCCAGGGGATGGAGAACCGAGCTGCCTCAAGCAGCTCCCAAGGCCTCAGTCCCTCCTGGACCCTCCATGCAATGGCCTGTGCAGCCCTTGCCACACTCCTTTGCAGTGAGGGGCTGGGGGACGTAGCCACTTGCCACTCCCCATCTGGCGAAAAGTCTTCAGGCTCTTCAGGGGCAACAGCTTCGCCCTGGTGGCCACCTCTGTCAGCTCTTCTTCGCCCTTTTCTACGTCCCTTGGCGCAACAGCCCCGTGCTGGGCACACTGCCTTTTTATTCCCTCCGAGGGCTCTGCCCCCATACTGGAAATAGACCAATAGGAGCGAGGGGGGCTTAGTCCTCACCCAGGTCCAGCTCTTCACCTCATATCTGGGTAGGGGCAGGGCAAACCTCTCCCCTGCCATCGCCTGGAGCCCTTCTGAGCTGGCAGACCGGGTGGCTGCCAGCACACTGCCACAGGAACTTTTGAACACAAAGTATTTTTCTATGAAAATGCTTTTTAAAACACATAAAACAGGCCATGTCAGAGTAAGTAGAAGGTGATGCCATGGTGCGGAAACCAAAATTTCTTAATGGAAGAAAAACCGTACAGTCAAAAGCTCTTTTAAAAAATATGTGTTTGCAATCCTGTTTGTAGTATAATATTTCTTGTTAAAACAGCAGAAGGAACTTTTTTCCCCACAGTATTTCCATCAAGAGAATATACTCCAAGACATGTTTCATTTATTAAAACATTCTGTGCCAGGGCCATCACAAGTTTAGACACAGCCTTTCTACTGAGATCGATACAGCTGGGATAATATAGCGAAATAAACAAAAATAAGCCTTGATTTATCAGAAATGCGGGACAGGCAGCTACACAGCTAACTTCAGGTGTATTTGTACAGTGATGATTTCCTAAAGAGCACTAATTAGTGTCTGAAGATTCTGTCCTGCTTTACAAATATGATCTAAATGGAGACACCAAGGACAGTTAAGGCAAAAACCTTCTTTCAAAGAAAGTGTCACCAGCTCCTCAGTGTTCACGCAGAGCATAAACAACCTTTTTCAGGGGCTCAACTGAATGAACCAAATAATAAAGTGTTTGGATCTACTTTTCAGTGATGAAGAATTGCATTGATTCTGTCAAGATTTGAATTCATGGTTCAAGGGATTCACGGCCCTCTTCCTTGGATCTCTCAAGTGCATTATAACAACCTGTGCATCAGCAGGACACTGACAGCCCTCATTGCTGAGCTTTCCCTGTAGCAGGTTAAGGTGATTTGTTGTCTTTGGACAATATGTCCCGTAGCTGTGTAACAGGGTTGATTGTGCAATTTTAGGAATACATTAGGCAAGACTTGTATGGGATGGTTTGAATAGGGAGGATCCTGCCTCAGGCAGGGGATTGGACTAGATGACCCCTGAGGTCCCACAAGCCTTGCTTTTCTATGATTCTATGATACTCCTGTCAGAGAAGTGCTTAAACACTAAGCCATATTTCCGTACCATTAGCTGTGTTGGTTGTACATGAATCTTGTGTTGTGATTTCTCCCACCCAGAGTTTATAACCATCATGTCAAAACAAAGACTTTGTAAGAACAAAACAAATAAAAAATCCAATAATAATAATAAAACTAAATGCAACATCATGATTTAACATACAAATACATTTAATATCAGTGATTCAGATAAGAGATTTACAGCCAAATTAGAATTGTTTGGCTGTAAAAAAAAAAAAAAGAGTCTTGAACTTTCAATGAAAAAGAGAAGCCTTTTAAATGGTCACTGAGGCAACCTTGTATGTGTACCTCAGCTTCAAAATACAACAAGCAAATAAAATTAGACAGTACAAAGAAACAGCAGCATAGTATATACTGATTAATGGATGCTATAGATATGGATATCTTACTGCTCTGTCTGCTTGGTTAGCTTTGTTTTAAATCTGATACAGATCTCACATTGCACAGCATATCCAGAAATAGTCCATGTTCCTTTAAATTCAGGCAATGCATCACTTTCTATTACTCTGTGTCACATCAGTCTATGACTGTAAAGGATGAGTTATGTGGACATGAACCACCATGACGGCCCAGTTCAAACAAATCTGAGGTTTCACAAGAAAGTCAAATGTTCCCATAGAAAAATAGTTTCTTTTTTTCTATTGTACTATATGTTGCTGATATATAAAATTTGGATAGGGAATGATTTGTTGTCTTACTCATTATAATCAACACAGCTCTTTTATTTCATTTAATGCCATCATTTGGGCAGTGACTCTTGGCAGACATATTCTCATCAGGCATTATCTGATTTTCTGAAAAAGTGCTGTGCTATACCACGTATCCTTTATGGTTCTTTCTCAAAACTCTAAAGTAATGAATAAAGCTTTGTGCACTTATTATTTTGGATTTTGAAAGCTCGGGGCCAGATGCTATACCAATGTATTAGGTATGTAGGTGTAGTCTCTGCTCAAGTTCCTGAAAAAAAGTTAATGAAACAAATGGACATGCCCTTCTTCTCCTCATTGCATTTTAGTCTTAAGGATAAGATGATGGTGAGTTTAAAAAGTAGATACATTATCTTTTTCTTTTTTTTTCCAGGGACTTAAGGAGAGTGGAATAGAGTCATATTTAAACCCTTAATTTACAAAGAAATCTAAGGCCCCTTCTGCACATAAAGCTAAAGGTGTGATGGGATCTAACACAGATTCATACAATTGCACTTCCTGCCATGCCACACATGCCATGCCTGTGCCATGCCACAGAACTGGAGGATCACTGCTGCAGATAACTTCTTGCCCCGGGGGTGTGAGGAAACCCTCAAGGTCAGAGGATCACTGCAATCCTTTGGTCCTGGGGGTTTCCTGAAACCCCAAGCCTTTGGGATACTCAGGGGTTTGAGAAATCCCTGGACCCTGAGGATCAAGGCTGGAGTGATCCCTAGCACTTGTTGGTGCAGGACTCCCCTGGACCCTGGGGATCACAGCTGCAGGGAACCCTAGGATTTGGGGCTGCAGAGAACCCAGTGGGGATTGTGGCTCCCATGATCCCTAGGGCTCAGGAGTTTTATGCTGGTGTCATATATCCCTGCAGCTTGGAGCCCCATCAGCTGATGGGGCTCCCAGCTGCATGGAAGACCCTTCTACACATGCAAGAAAAGCTTGATAGCAACCAACTATAAAGTTACTATACATTTTTGAGGTCTAACTTTATAGCTCATTGGAACTTTTTTATTGTATAACAACCAGGGACCCAAGTTTTCCGTTTCCCACAGAAAAACAGAAAAAAACCCATGGATTTTCCCTTTTGACCAAGAAAAATGTGGGTGTTTTATTTTAAAAGAAAACACATGGATTTCCTACTTTTGTAAAGAGCTCTCTGCAAGCTGGCAGAGTTCCAACCTGCAAGGGGCTGGGGGGGTGCAGAAGAAGGGTGGTTAGGCAGGGGGTGCCATGTACATCTGTACATGTACATATGCACATGGCCACCAAGCAGCCTAAAGTGCAGCTGCTGCAGATAAGTCTGGCAGGGGAAGGGGGGATTGCAACACCCATAGTGAGGGAGGGAGGGAGGGAGGGAGAGCAAGCTGGGCAGGGCAGAGCTGGGGTAAAGCTGGGGCTGGAGGCAATGCCCTGCCTGGTCAGTGGGTGGGGTTTGGGGCCTGGGGCCAGAATGCATGGCTGCAGGCCCTTGGCTGGGAGCAGGATGGAGCCACAGGCAGCTCATCCAAGGGGTGGAGTGAGGGCTGACTTTCCACTGCTGTGCACACTCCTGGGGGGGGCAAAGGGAGCACATGCCCCCCCCAGAACTGTGTACAGAACACAAGGGCAATGCAGAGGGGGTGCAGACCACAGGGGCAACGCATAGGGGGTGCACTGGGGTGCATGTGCACTCCCTGAGAATCCTGGTGCACCCCGTCAGGCCGCACTCCCTTTGTAGTTGGTGGGCAGGGGGAGCAGGAGGGAGCACTAGTGCCCCTCCCTTGAGTCCCAGCTGGGGAGTGAGGCCACCAGCAAAAGTGATGCACTGCTTCCAGAAGTGGCTGCCAGAGTTCCGGAAGCAGTGCAGCTACTTTTACTGGAGTAAGATCATTCCCCCCCAGCCAGCGGAATCAGCCACCAGGGGATCCCCCTGGTTGCTGACTGGTGTGGGGGGGGCATGTGCCCTCCCCCCCAACTCAAGAGGCATCAGACACTCAAGACAGAGTCGGGGCCGTGGCATATGTGAGCTGCCCATTGTGGGCTCAGGCTCCCCACCCTGTTGACCTCCCCCAGGGACTTTGCAGCCCAGTGGGTGGGAGCTGGCATGGCAGGGAAGAGTGCGACTGGGCAGGGAAGCTCATTGCTGCTGGGAGCTCCACACTGCCCTGGCCAGATGCCCCCTGCCCACCCAATAGCAGTGAGGTGGTGGTGTGGGATTGTGTCCCTCACTGCTGCTGGGCAGGAAAGGGGTACCTTGCTAGGGCTGCAGAGGGCTTGTAGCAGCAATGATCTTCCCCATTCCACCTTGCTCTGCCTTACCACACCAGGTCCCACTCTCTGGGTCATGGAGACCCCAGGGGGAGGGCAGGAGGCTGGAGAGCCTCAAGCCCACAGCCTGCACTTACCCCCTCCACAGACCCCATTCCAGCTGCACCACCCATGGAAGGGGGATTCAGACTCTGCTCACTGCTCTGCTGCAACAGTTGCCATCTCCCATGGGTGCTCAGGTGCTACTGCAGGGGACAGGGGACTATGGACATGGATCCCTGGCCCCATAGTCTAGGCAGTTGGGGGCCCCCTCCAGCAGGGTGGGGGGTGGGGAGTATGGGGCATCAGCAGGGCGTGGGGGTCTGTGGGTGGGAACTGAGGGACATCAGCTGGAGTAGGGAGGCTGTGGGTGGGAACTGATGGTACCAGCAGGGTCAGGGGGCTGTGGGTGTGGAATTAGGGGCACCAGCAGGGCTTGGGGTCTATGGGTGGGGAGTAAGGGACAGCAGCAGAGGTGGGGGGCTGTGGGTGGGGAGTGAGGGGCACCAGCAAGAATGGGAAGCTGTGGCTTGGGAGTGGGTCCTCGACCTGCATGCTGGTGAGCAAAGGGGGCAGTGGGAGATCTAGTTTTCCATGATAAAAAACCCCAAAATCAAATACCAAGATTTATATAGGTACTTAGAATTTATTTTATTATACTGATTGAGGCACTGGTAGCTTCCAAATTGCTTTAAAATTGTAAATTCTAATATAATAAAGGGCTTAGTCCATCTGTCTGTCTGTAACATTCTTGGAGCATTCTGAGACAACCAATCAGAGTGATCCAAGAGTGTTACAGACAGGAGGCAGTGGCACAGTGGAGCACTGCCATGATGGTGGGGATGGAGCAGGGAGTGAGGCCAGTACTGCTAGCCTCACCCCCACCACCCCCGGCCCTGCTCCTTGGAGGCAGTGGTGGCACAGGGTGCTGATGGAGGGGGACAGAGGGGAAGACGGGGCAAGCTTCCCCCCGGCCCTGGTCCTGGGAGGTGGCGGCAATACAGCGGGGGAGGTCAGGGTTAGGGTTAGGTTTAGTAAGATCCCCCCTGCCTCCCCCCCAGTCATTCTTGACAGACAATTCACTAGTATATCAATAAAACAAGTTCAATTGATATCTATATAGATGGTGGTGTTTCATTTTAATTGCAGATTTTGCAGTGTTTGTTAATCAGAGAATTTATGATTTTTAAACAGAGAAAACCAGGATCTCTGGTGATATCTACTCTGCAGATGTAGCTTGTTTCTGGGTAACTGTGCAATTAACCAGTCAATTGTGCAATATTTGTAATGTGTAGGGGGAGCCTAATAGACAAAATACTATCTGGCCTTTGGTTCTCATTTACACTAAAGCCCCTTCACACAATTCAGAGAGATTTAGTGCAAAAGGGCACTAAATGTAAATGTAACTTAGTCAACATTAATATCCCTTTACATTACACCAGGACTTAGTATAAAGAACAATTAACCCTTCAAACCCCAAAAGTCATTCTACCTTCCTATCTTCTTATGTTGTAGGTATTAAATATTTAGTTTAATGACAGAATTACTTTCTCACTCTCAAATAGCACTCAGAAGAAAGATGAAGCCTTTCACAGTATGGTTGGGTTTTTGAATACAATTCAAGGTTTGGGTCTGGAGACCTAAGTTATAGCTGTGAGTTTTGCAAGAAATTTCTGACTTAGGAAAATCATATAAACTTCTACTCCTTGCCTTTCTTCATCTGTCAAATAGGATCAATTATAGTAGACAGCAGAATTCTAACATACTACTGTCTAAGGCAGTATACTCTTTAATGCCTATAAAATGCTTGAAGATTTTTGAATGGAAGTCAAAGGCAAAAATGTGGTCCACTATACTTAAGGTCATCACTGTCTTGAAGGATAGGAATAAAAAAGAAGTTTCCTGCATTATAGACAAGTGAAAAGGAATCACCACTTACATAATACAATAATGTATTTAGAAGCCAAAGCCATGGGAACTGTGCTCCAGAGCCTCCTGACTTCACAGACAAAATATGCAGATGAGATGGATATAAGATGAGTTGAGTCCTTTTCAAAAGCTGCTTCATAAAATGTCCTCCTTCTACATACAAGATGTGCAGGATGGAATGTTAATGTATTTTGGTTGCCTCCAACTATGCATTCCTCGGGTATTTGATACTATTTGTACTGAAAAGTGTAACCTTGACTGTCAATTTCCAAGATAACATTTGCAATTTTGAGAAAAATAAACTGTTTTCTTAAGGGTCTTTTCCCCCTGTAAGTAATACGCTCAATACTTGGAGTATTAATGGTGGTTTCTGCATAACAAGACCTGTAAGCAACCTTTCAGTAATATCTAACATAGCTAAGTTTTCTGGAGCTTTATTTTATCAAGTTGTAATGCTGTAAGCCTAACCTCTTTGCAATGAAATATTTGCAAGTGAATATATCTGAATGTACCTTTCAATTCTACTGATTGTTTCATCTTTAATAAAGCATTTCACATGTTATTTACAAAAAAGACATAGTATTTCATATGTGTTTCTAGTCATCTAGTGACGGAAAAATTCAGAGCAAGGGACAGAGGCATGCTATGCTATGGATTCAGAGGCATGAACGTGAACCTCACTCCAGAGTCGTCCTGAAGGTTTCACTGGTCAAACCAACCGTAAATGAAATCCAAGAGTCAAAGGTGTTTGAATACAACGTAAGCCATAGCACTTCCTTGTGTCTTAATAATGTAAGCCTATTAGGCTTGTATCCCCATTAGTATTGGGATAGACGTTTGAACTTTTATTGGCAACCTCCATAGATATTGCTTATTCCAACGGCGCCTGAGGTTCTATGGTATACTGTGCATTTTGAAGCACCGAGGTGCAACCGGAGGGACACTCTTGGGGTACAAATCAGTTCCATCAGCTGAAATGCTCTGTGAACAAGCATTCACAGCACTTCAGCTGTTTAAAAAATTGCTGATGCAGTGGAAATCTCCACAGCACCAATCAACTGGGGACAGAGGGGTGCCCTATAGCATCCCAGTGTTTCCAGCTTCTGCCCCTCCTCCCCTATCCAGGGAGATACTTTGTGTCTCAGGCCCTGATAGGGCCAGAACCCATAGTTTTGGGGCATCAGGGGGACAGGGTCTGGCGGATTGACCCTGCCCCAAAACTCCAGGGATCCTGTTCCCACCAAAACCTAACATTTCCCCCCTGTGCCTGGAATGGATGTGGCCTTGCCCCACTCCTGCCCCCTATTACCAGAGACTTATAGGACTTGGTCTTGAAGTGGGAATGCTCTTCTCCTGAAGCAAGAAGGATGTGAAGATGGAAGGCATTTTGTAAAAGACATTTCCAGATACTGTCTGAAATATCAGTGCAAACTGAAGTACAATTAAGTGTCACTCCAAAGCAGCTCTAACCATGCTGTTCACACAAGTCCAAATTTATCCAATTGTTGTGGCTTGGCTTTATTAACAAAATAATAATGAGATAATGACATAAGATGAGCACAATCTTTACTTTTGGGATTGTATGTTCCCAGGCTTCCTGATCAT
Source organism: Crocodylus siamensis (assembly GCF_052110815.1). Classification (NCBI taxonomy): domain Eukaryota; kingdom Metazoa; phylum Chordata; order Crocodylia; family Crocodylidae; genus Crocodylus; species Crocodylus siamensis. Next base: position 78,131,682 of record NC_143395.1, on the reverse strand, counting down.
CCCACATCCTAGATACTCTCTCTGCTTTTAGGTCATGAGTCACTTGCCTCAGCAAGTCAGCAAAACCCACTTCTCCCAGCAACACCAACACCCACTAGAGGGGTAGAGCATTCAAGGCAAACACTATCAAGTTGTTAAAAGGGAGCAGTTGCATAATGTGTGTTTTTCTGCCTTCCACTGAGTTGCATCACAATCTCATATGTTATTTACAATTTTTATTTAAAATGAAATAAGGCTTTGCTGCTGCAGCTGTGTTGCTCAGCACCCACCAGATCACTAACAATTGCGCATCACTACATTTGAGCTAAGCATCTGTCTCTTCATTTGCTTCCTTGTCAAATTTGCAATTTATTTCTGCATAACTTTTCACTCTGTATCTGCACTTTCTATGACACAGGTAGAGAACATACAGCAAAGTGCAACACTTTTTTTTCAGAGAGCAAACATGTAGTGCAAATTCATGCTGTGAAGACTTGCAAAGTTCCTTAGGGTTACATATAGGTGTGAAAACTAGTGTGGTAATCTGCTAAAGCATATTTTAAAGAAGCCACAGCATTAGCTAGGCAACAATTAAATCTTTTACTGTTTTGGTTAAAAAAAAGAGCAATGTAAAAAATCCCTTAAAAAGTGAAGAAAAAGAGGATATCACTGAGAAACTTTTATTCAAAAGAGCTTCACATAGTATAACATCTTATAAGTAAATGCTTCAAATTGATTTTGAATATTTAATTTTTAAAATGTCTGCCTTCTGTGATGCCTTTTCCCCAACTTCTAAAAAAACAGGCCCTTTCTCAAGTTTATTTCACAAAAAATACTTACTTGGAACAGCTGAAAAACATACTATCCAAATCCTGAATATTTAATAGTAAATAAAATGATATTTATTTTTAAGTGCATTCTACCTTCAACACAACTGCATCCTCACAACAAATCTATTGCGTTGCCCTGACATAGTTACGGCAAAGGTTTTTTCTTTGCTGTCCCAAGGGCCCAATTGATTTATCTGCCAGAAGCCTAAAGCCCCAAAATAAGATAGCTTTGAGTTTACAGAGGTCATTTTTCATTGTCTAAATAAAAATTTCTAAACAAAAATCTCTCATCCTGTTAACCGCAGGGTCCTTATCTCCCCAGAGGCTACAGAAACCTGAAAGAAGCCATTTCAATTCTTTTATGAAGAAAGATAAAAGCAAGTTTTCGATTAGAAAGCCAAGGAAAGCCTTCTTATTAAATGGTGGTAACAGTAACTAGTCGAAAAGGCAAAACTGTTCAAGGAATAGGGGGAAAAAAGGAAATCATTATTCATGAAGAAAACACCATACATGAGACTGCCAAGACAATCTTAAACAGTGACATTCGGGAAAAGAAAAGAAGTTCACAAGCCTTTGCAACTAGTTATAGTTTATTCCCATCAATTTGAAAACCCTGTTTTATCAAGCATGTTTTCCTAATTGCATGTGCATAGCTTTATTAACTAATATTAATTGCATGTTACAGTAATTATGCATTCAGACCCATCATCTCTCATCTGTCATCATTCAAAGGACTACCAAGCATTGGCTGTGTTTAGAGATGGCATGCAATTGCAGCTTTAGAATGACAGATTTTGCAAAGCTAAGATACCAGTAGAATTATTGGAAGTTAGTTCATATTCCAAATTTTAAGAGGGCAAGATAAACAGAGACATTAGTAGCGATACACTAGGAAACTATGCAAACCTTTGAAAACAAAAGGTTTCTGTTATTTGGAAAAAATTTACTACATATGCCTATGGGGTTGAAATACCCTATTAGTGCTTTTCTCTTTCTCCTTTCTGCATAACACAAGAAGAGAAATGAGACAGTTTTTTCCCTTAATACTCTATAGCACTAACTAGCTAATCTACCAATAAAAATGTCAGTGTATCTAAAAAATCCTAGCTGTAGCATCTTATGAGGCATAAAATCCTTGACATACAGAACGTTTTAAAATAAAAGATGTTTTTGACTGACATTCCTTTTTAATGATGGTATGTATTTAAAAACAGTACTCTCAACATTAAATGTATTCCCCTACTCCTCAACCATATTCTCAAATTTTGAGCTGAGTGTGTATATTAATCAGGATGAACAGTGAAACTCCTCTCCAGGGAGACAAAAATCCAGTCTTGGATTTACCTAAGATTCTCACAGGTAAAATGTGCTAGCTAATGCTGTCTGCAGTGGTGTCAGACTGACAGAGGAAGAGGTCTTTCTGTCTTCTAATTTGCTTGAAGTAACTTAGTAGAGAATACCCTAAAGTGGATTTCTCTTTCCCCCTGTCCTCACCATTTTCTCTGAGTGCATCCTTGATTATGATGCATTTTAAAACTAGTTAGAATATTCATGTGCATCTGAGATCACATGGTGCTCCTGAGCTTTCACAGGACCTGGCAGAATACAGATTTTTTTTTCTATCTTGAAAAACATTTTTTTCCAAAAACAAGTTTGGATCCTCCCTATTACCAACAATGAACAGATTCTCTGCCTTGAGATTTTTGGTTTTATCTTGAGAGCCTCAGTTAAAAAAGCCACGAGACAGAACGAATAGTAAAAACTGAAAGTGAAATCTAAATTTTAGCACTGACTTCAAAAGGGCCAAGATTTCACCCCTAATATACAATAATATATATTGCAATGTTAATGACTACATCAGATACCATTTATTTTGTGTGGCAATCCTTATCTATGTTTTACTTTGCTGATGTTGATTCTCTATGCTTGTGCTTTTACATAGTCATTGCAATAGAGATACCAGCCTCTAATTAAAAAAGGCTACAAAAACAACATTTCAGCTAAACTATGATTGCATCATCTGGCTTCTATGTTTGCAGCATTACATTTCAAATATAGGTATGACATATATGACAGACATCCATAGTTTAAAAGAATACTACACTGACCAGCCAGGTCCTGCTCTCCTGCCCTAGTAAAGGTAATGGAAATCCTTCCACTAACTGCTCTAAATAATCCCCCTCTTCCCTTTTTTTTATGTACTCACTCACTTCTGGAAATAGATGAATATGATGATTACACAGCTATTCAGCAAATTCCCTGTTACCGACTCTTTGTAGACTGAGATTTAAATATTCATATTCTGGGGGGAAAAAAGAGATAAGCTTATTACTAAATGTGGTTTTGTGGGAAATGAATGAATAAATAAATAAATAAAACTGTTGTTTTGAAATATTTTAGGGCTTTTCACATATCCTAGGCCTTACACATTTGTGTGTATGTGTAAAATCTACCTTAAGAAAAAAAAGGTGATGAAGAGGAAACTTGATAACAGCCTGTAAGTGCCTACATGGGCACAAGAAACTTGATAATTTAAGATTTTTCAGTCTAGCAGACAAAAGGTATACCAAAAGCCACTCATTAGATATCAAAATTAAGACAATCACAGAATAGAAATAAGATGCATTTTTAACAGTAAGGATGGAGGAGGTCAGATAAGACAATCACATTGCTCACTCCCAGCCTTAAAAATCTATGACTCCATGAAAACTGGGACCACATCCTATTGAAAGACAATATTTGCTAGTACTTTTGTGATTCGCCTTCATTGCTACTCTCTAGGGCTCCAAATACAAGAAAATAAAGTTTTAAGCCCAGAAGGATTTCTACACTAATGTAAGTTATTGATTACTGCATTGTTTTCAGCAGTAGTTTCCTTCTGTGTCCAAATTCCTTGGAGTTTCAATGTGCCCAGCAGCTTAATATTGAGTAGCTACAAGATGTTAAGGAAGCACTGTGTATATTTCACTATATGTTTTTACATCATTCAGACAACAACATATACTTTGTCCCTTTGATTTTCATTCAATTCACTGTTCACACTCATTACAGGGTGGCGGAGTCCAGTAGTGAAATACCAATAGCTAACAGGAATGAATCAGAATGCATTCAATGACACCCTATCTACACTAATCTAAATGCTCATTACAAATACCCCTCCACCTTTTACTGGCCCCATTCTACCAGCCACACACACGGAGTAGTACCTCACTATACAAGGAATCATGGATTTCTCAAGGAATAAAAGCATAGTTCAATAGGTATACACATTGCAAAATAGATTATACCACTATAATTAGCACTACAGCTTAGGGTTCAAAACTGGAATGTGAGGCTAAGAAATGCATAGTTACATTTGTATGATAGGCTTCAACAGGGTATTAGAGCATATAACTACTCACTTTATCAGTGACTATCTCTGTGCTATGGGAGAAGAATGAGTGACACTCTATTTGTTATCACTCGTTGGTCATTTTAACAAGAAGGTTGTGCAGCTTGGCATCAATATGCCTTGGCAAAATTTAAATAAATAAGAGGCCAGGCAATACAACTTTAAAGTCTATAAATAAAAACAGGAAAGCTTCTGTTCAGTAATTTTATCTCCTGAAGATGCCTCTAGGGTTTTTAATTAAAGGATAGAAGCACTACCCTGCAGAGATCAAATTGATAGCTACATAGCAATAAAGTAGCCATTCCATTATGGTCATCTCGGACAAACACATTTTATATCACTTGAAAGCAAACAGATCACTTGAGATCTCTGTCAACATACTTAAAAATTACTTGCCCTTGCCTGATAACAGTACAAGTCAAATCATGCCAAATTTATTTGCTAGCTTATATATGTACATACATACTGCTGTCTTCTGTTGTGAAGGCTAATCACTACTTTATCAACAAGTTTATTACAATCTATAGCAAGGTGTAGGTGCTATTCTAAGGGCAGTCCAGAACTTTCACCAGAAATGCTATTTTTGTATATGTCCAATACAGGGTTGGCAGAGGGTTCCCTCCTGAATAAACCTAGATGGGGGTCCAAGATCCCTTTGACTGACATTGATAGATACCATAAGCCAAGAATTACAGGTATCAGACAGGCAAACTTTACCAAACCCCCTAACTGGGGGCATAAGACATAATACCTACGCACACTCAGTACATGTTTACACAGCAAACGTATGCTAATGCTTCCTCAAGAATTATACACAGATCTGCACAGGGCCTTCTAAGCTGGAAACATCATAGTACCACAGGTCATCTACTTAGCTTGGGGATGAGCTAATTAGTACTGTCACTGCAGTTCTGACGAGCAAGCCCCAAATGTCACACAGGCACAGCTGTACTACTTCTGATTTAGGAGGCAGTCTATGTACAGCACAAGGGTGTGGCAGACAGCCACCTCTGTTTCTCCCCAAAAACTCTGCTCTGTGACAATTTGGTTAGGATGGGACCAGCAAAGGATATACACTTTACCCTATCTCTTTAGGTAACCTGAGCTGGATACATTCCTGAGGGATGGGGGAAACCTGCTCCCTCTGCCTATGTGACTGGCATCACATACCTGGGTGAGGGGCTTGCTCCCTGGGGACCTAGGAACTGCCACTCTGCCCAGCAACTAGTGATGCATTTCAAATTGGTTGGCTGAGAGCCAACAGGTGCTGGCCTCCATTGGACCAGGTAAATGAAGTTACAAGGACTATATAAGTTAATGACTGCCCAGGAGGTGGGGGGCAGCAGCCATGAGGAAGGCTCAGAGAGACAGAAGAGCTGAACCATCTGAAACTTGTTCTCTCTCTCAGAACTCATGATCAAGGATCTGCCTGCCTCCAGAGGGAATCTCCACCTGCCTCTGGATGATACTTGTGAATAAGCTACCTGAAAGCTAACTAGATATATAGCTTGCAGTAACTCAGATGCATGATCAAAGGTTATGCAACCACAGGAGTTTGCTGTATGGGATTTCTCTGATATTGCTCTACCCTGTACCCTATTCCAACCTAACCCTTGTAACCAATAAAGTTCTCCTTTGTACCTAGTGTGGGAGACTTACTGGGGGTGGGTCTAGATTATACCTTGGGATCCCCTTGGTTTGGCTGACTAAGGGAGACCACTACTTGTGCTTCTGACTGAGGGAAGCATCCCAAGTTCTTGAAAAGAATCAAGTACTTTCGAGGGCTACTAGGCCTGTGTTTCCCAGGGTGCGCAGAGTCAGAATCAAGCCCAGCCCTGGGTAGTGGCAGTGGAACCTCCCAGGCTAGTGGGTGTGCTCCAAGAAGGAGGTCGGCCAGACGTGAGGCACTCCCAGGGAAGCACTCAGAGCCTGGAAGGTGGTTGGGCACAGTGAGGTGGGTGGTTTAATGCAGGAGCGCTCCCTACTGGCCCACCACAAAGGACACTGTTTTCAGGCATGGTATGTTGACCATATAGAGATGAACTCAGTTACTCATATTTTCCCACAAGGGTTGCACATCGAAAGATGGTAAAGAGCTCAAGCAAGCTGTGTGAGAACATTTTTGAGACCCTTTGCACAAGTCTTCAACCTCATAGTGCTTCCATAACTTTGTTCAATCAATGCATCTGAAGAGAGAAGACCATAAAAACCTTTCCCATCTGATTCCAATCTTGAATCCCCTATTCAATCAGACAAATACTTACTAATGTCATTGGGAGTTGGGCTAAGGCCTGTCTCCACACATGCTGAGTAGTAGTAAAGTAACTTCTCTTATGTAGCTATTCACAGTGTCAAATTTCCATTCATTCCTGTGGGAAAAGATGAACTATTTAAATATTTTCATTATCAATAAGGAATGCAGGAGTTAGCCTATATATGTGCTCTTCTTGACACAGAAGTGGAACAGCAATCAAGTTTTTCATATTTTAGAAGTGTCTATAATATACCTCACTTTACTGTGCTTATGGTATTACACAGCTTTAAACAAAAACAGAGAGCTATGGTATTAGTTACAAAAAGAGAACATGTCTGAAATCACCTCTGTGATATTAGAATGCATCTCCATAATATAATGGCAATATATCCTTTTAAAGATAGCTTTCTCAGATGCCTGGCTGTACCTTGCTCACATGCTCAGGGTCAAATGGATTAGCAGATTGGGAAAGATTTTATGCCCAAATCACAATTTTTTTGAGGGGAGGGGAGATTTGGTCCTCTGAACTATGAGGCATAGATCACCTGCTAGTATCATCTGGGTCTATCCCAACCAATCAATTCCCCATCATTATAGGGTCCTCAAGCACACAACAGTATAGTCTCCTGAGGAATAAAATACTTTAGTTTAACTAAGGTCCTAGGCTTAGAATAGGGATGTATTAGTAAAATGTAATGGCTTGTGATATACAGGAATTCAAACTAATGATCCCTTCTCTTCTCAAACTCTATGAAACGCTATGGCAGTTATGAACAAAGCCACATTACTGAACATCTGTTATGTCATATATCTTAACATTTATAGGACATATTATACAATATGTTATACTGTGCTAATTATTAGTTTTTACAAATGCTATGCAATATAAAGGCAATAAAGTAGGACCAAAACAAATGTGTCTTTGGCAGTGATATTGCCTTTACAAATATAGAATCTACAATGCCAAAATAAAACACAAAAAGAACAATACATCTGAATTGGACCAGCACATTAGAGTCAAACTAAATGAAGTTTGTCAAGTGCAGCTTGTATCCAGGGCCCAAATAAATAAATAAAAAGAAGCAAGCAAGTAGCCTCTTTTTACATCCAGACAGTCCTAAGAATAATCATGTGCTAGTTTTTCAAATCCGAGTAGCTATTGAAGACTGTAATGATTTCAGTCTAAAAAGCAATGCTAGAAAGCCTCTTTGGAGATTGCCAGCTCCCACTGTGCAGAAACATTGTGTCATTGCATGCTGGTGTAATGGAGACAGACAAAAGAAATACTTCAAGGAAAGATGTGGGGGAAGCACTGGTTGATGCATTTTCCCAGAAAACCTAGTTTTACCAACGACCAAAAGAGATGGAGGGGGGTATTGTCACCTGCCATAATCCGTAATTCAAACTCATAATTCATTAAATTAAGAACAGAAAACAGGTAAGTTTTAAAGTATAATTTCATGATGCTTTTACCAGCATAGCAACATAGCTGCAATTCACCATCCAAAATTATAGTTACCATGACTAGAGACAGACAGTACACATAAACCGGTTTAAGTGATCAGAAACTGGCTTAAACCCGTAACAGAACATAAGTTCAGTGCACATATACCAGTTTGAAAATGGCTGAAACTGGTTTGAGATAAACCTGGCTGTATGTAGTATCAGATTTGGGTCAAACTGGTTTATGCAATGTCTGTACCAGACCCCTTGCTGGTTTAAGATAAATCAGATTCCCCCAGCATCCCATCATGCTCTCTGAGACGGGTGGGGCTCTCTGCTCCACAGCAGGGCTGGCCCCTGCCCTCTGCTCCCTGGCTGCAACTCTGGCAAGACTGTGGGCTGCTCCCCTCACCTCCCCTGCACCACTTCTTACTAAGCAGAAATTCCCCCCTCCCCTCTGCTTTGTGGAGAGGTGTCTGTGTATTAGCTAGCAGACCACATGTTGGCTACAGTCCATGCTGAATCAAGAGTCAGAATCAACAGGTAAGTGGTAATGTCCCTCTGTTGTTTTCTTAAGGGAGAGATAAACACTCTTACCAATTCCCTGCTGGGCTAATCAAAGCATCCTGCCCACCCCACCTCAGCTCAGTACTATGGAAGGAAGGGAGGGCTGCTCTAGCACCCCCCAGCTTCTAACCTATGCCACAGCAGGCATGTGCTAGCATTTTTGGGATGTCTGTGCAGTTACAAAGTGATTTAGCCTAACCAGGTTAGACTAACCTGCAAAAATTGAATCAATTCTGGCTCAGGCTTTTTGACTGTCTGTCCCTAGCCTATAATGCTCTTTCCAGTCATTTTCCTTCCATGAGCCTAGCATAATTTTGAGGTCAAATCTGTCAGAACTTCTCCACTAACCCTATCTATTCAACAAGGAAGTGCAAAGTGATAGAAGAGCAATGCTAATAATTTCTCCCTTTGTTTCTTGGTGGTTTGTTTTCCTTAGTATATTTAGCCTGCTTGTAAAAAATCAACATAGCATGTTACACAAACAAGAGCCATGTTAATTAAGGTGAAATTACTCAGACTACTTTAGTTTATGCAAAGATTTAAACCAGGATTATCATTTTAAGATGTTGAACATTGGATCAAATGTCAATAATAATTATACCTCATTTATTTCCAAGTGTTCCTCATGTACATTTTTTATGAGATGGAAAAAATAATGGATTCTGGAACTGATAGTTTCCAGGAAAAATTATGTAGATATTTGGTTGTTTCAATCAAGCAGAAAAATAAAACTATTTACTCCACCCACCTTTTCAGTCCAGAAAACAAGGAAAAATAATTTAACTTTCTTTTTATCTGAGGTGCAAGGAGGTCACGTAGATGTGACAACTCCCTTTCCAATGCAAAATGCAGGAGCATCTTACGGGATGAACAGGTTCAACAGGGGAGAAATAAAGAAACTTTCTTCAAAACAGGAAGGGCAGAAGGAGAAACAAAGACAGCCAGTACTGGGACTCTCCTTTATTCTGATAAACTTCAAGGTTTGGAAAAGATCATTATCTAGGCTATGATTATCAAAACCAAGAGCACCAACCAAAATGTACTGGACAGCACCTTTCTGAACATCACAAAACTCACTCTAACCCTAAACTTGTATTGCTTTCACTAAAATTCAGGTCTTGAAGTTCCTTACCCTTTTCAATACATAAATGTCATCATTTAGGTCCTACAGAAAGAGCCACACACAGAATTTGAAGGGTTGTAGCTACATACAAGTTCCAAAAGGTGAATTCAAGATCACAAACCTAGTGTTCATCTCTTGCTCTTGCCTACCTCTGCTGTGAGTCCTAGCAAATATTAGTCAGTCAGTAGCTGGAATACAAGCGGTAGGTGAAAATCTCTTTAAGTCCAGGAGGCAGGAATATATGAGGAATGAAGAGTCTATTCTAAAACAAAGAAAATTCTTGGACATTAAGGAGAAAAAAACACTAAGTAAGACTGCACATCCCTTTGACGCTTCTCTCCACCGATTTTTGTTATAAATATACATTGTGTTGGAAGGTGTGCTCCATGAACTTCTCCAGAGAGAGTAACATGAGGTACAGCTGCACTGTGATACTGTACTTAGACTACAAATAAGACACCCTCATTACAAAAATAAGAGGCTTGAAGTCCAGCATACAAATGAAAAAGTAAGTAAATGAGACACTATGCAAATTTGTACAACATGACATTATTTAATAATTATAAGTCAGCTATGTGTTTCTATCACTCCTAACCTCATTCATCTCCTGTATCTCCTATTTGCTCTGACTCTGGTTCTGCAAAGCAGATAGGGAGTTGTCTATGTAATGCAACAATTCATGTGCTTAAAGTTACTCAAGTGAAGACATGTTTAACTTTAAGCATGTACTTAAAGAGCTACCACACTAGAAACATACTGCTAAAGTATGAGCTTCACATGCCTCATCAAATAGGTCCCGAACTTGAATATATTTCTATGTCTGAAACAACCCACTGAGTGCATATACCATATATTTAAATGTGTATTATAATCAATTAAATTAATAAAAGAAATAAATGAGAATATTTGAAATATTTAAGTGATCAGCACTTTAAATTATACCTTAACTGGGACATATTGGTGTAAGATCCACCTCTGATGTTGGAACCCGCTCCTTATGTTGAGTTTTTAGATAACATAAATGTCAGTTAGCTAAAACCATCATAGTTCTGAAATCTAAATCATACAACTGTAATGCCCTAAGAGCATATTTTATAGAAATGTCCTTAAGATTTTTTAAAACAAAAAGATAGGAAAAAACAAAAAGTAAAAAATGGAAAAATTGCAGGATACAGCTTCCATTGATGCCAATGGCAACTGGCAGAAATCCCATGCATTTTAATAGGAATAAAATGTTGAATTTTTAGTACTTTTGCCTACATACCTTTTACTTTTAGCTCTTCACCACAGCATTGACTACACAATATTCTGCAAAATGCACCTCCAAAATGCAGTCTTGGACTTCAGGAAAGGTTTATGTGTTTTTACTTAAATTCAGATTTCAAATGCCAGCAAAAGGATTATATTTTTATTTTACTACATAAGAGGACTGAGCAACTCTTGATGCTGACAGAACACTTTATGTGATATTTAGCAACAAAGAGGGAGACTCTGTCAGCCCAGAATTCACAAGAGCAGGAGCTGGCTGACTTCATGGCAGAGTGTGGGAAAATTATCTCAACACGGTCTACTTTTGCTGATCTTTCCTTATGCTGACACTTCTGATGCCCTGAAAGTTGCTGTGCTCACATCCTCTGCTGCTGGTGTCAAAGAAAACTCTCAATCTTCATATGCCAAGATGAGGAAAACCTACTGCAATGCCCAAAAGACTTAACTCTTGTCAAATATATTCATTTAACACTAGCACTTTGGTCTATGGCTCTGGAGTCTTAAAGAGATGTTGTGAGGGAGGAGGAGAAAGGGGAACAGGCAATGGCTTCAGAACAAAATTCTGTACTATCTATTACATTTTACTATGTAGGCACATTGCAGGAAGAAGACAGGGTGGGTGTTATCTATAAATGGACAGTTGGTTTTCTTTTATTTTATCTCAATATGCACAAGACAACATACCTGTGTATAGAAATAACACAGATCATTCTTGTTTCAGGAGCTAGGGACAGAAATGACACTGGAATAAGTTATTGGAAACTGGTTCAAATTTGGAATGCAATAAGAGTTCAATCCACATGAACAGCTTTTCAAATGGCTGAAACCAGTTTCAGATAAACCTGGATGAATGTAGTATCAGACTAAACTCATTTAGGTTAAATCAGTTTACTGAACTTCTGTCCCAGATCCCCTACAGATTCAAGTTAACTGACAGTCCCCAGCATCCCAGGATGCTTTGCATCTCCCTCGCAAACCCCTTTCACAGGGTGAACAAGCTAGCCTTGGCCTGAGCTGTCTGCTACAGCTGAGTAGGGAAGCATGGTCTAGCACCCCCTGGAATCCTGCCCCGGCCACTGCAGGCATCTGGATGCATTTCCAGAATCAAAAATGAAAGTCTGTTCACTTGCTTATTGGTTCTCTCTATGAAGTTTAGACTAACCTGCAAAGACTGAACCAATGCAGCCTTGGGCTTTTTGACTGTCTGTACTTAGGCACGATGGTTTAAAAGTCGCTTGATCACACATTGTATAAATTGATCTCCTTTACATGCAGACAGCTCTGTGAAGAACAGTGCCATCTTGAGTTATTGTTCAAGTGCTAGCTTAGCATGCTACAGTTGTTAAGTTTTACAGAAACAAACCTAAATTTTAAAACATACGATCTAGGCCCCAGTCTTCTTTCTCAATTTTTTCTCTCTTTTCTTCCCTTCTCTCAATCAGTACATTAACCTCCAGACATAGTAGAACAGCTATATCCAATTATACCAATTTCACATACTCTAGGTTAAGAAGAAATCACATTCCATCCCTTTGTCATCTCTACTTCACTAAGTTCACACCTATGGGAGTAAAGAGCTTTCAAAACAGAGCCATCAGTAAAGATATATTTAGTCCCTTATTCTTCAATGAGAGGTATAGATTCCTGTGCATGCACAGAAGCCTGAGAAATCAGGATCCCTTCATGAACCTCCCAACATGAACAGGTCCTTCAGGTTTACTTCCTTAAACACACACAGTACTAGCTGACAAGTGATTTGATTGATACACATCACTTCCCCCACCACACTCAGCATAGCATCATCCTGTATCTGTGACTGGGACCCAGATTTCCTAGTTGCCTTCCTAGTCAGCATTTAAATTTGTGTGAAGGCCAAAAACAGGGATAGTCTTGCACAGAGACATTTCAGCACAATCCTAAGCAAGAGAGTTCAGTGCTTGGGGGGATGAGCCAAAACCAGAGCCAGTTTTTCTGATTCTCATTCCACCTTCCTGAAGTGGGGGCATTTAGACTGAAAGCACAGAGATAATGAAACAAAACACTCTTGAACCTAAAACTAACATTTTTGGCAGGGTTATCTCACTATAATTTTCTCATCTCTCTGTGTGGAGCCATCTGTTCAACCCTGCAAAAGCTTCAAGGGTTCAGCTAAAATAGGACTCAGGTCTGGGCTACCTCTGCTTTTGCCTAACCAACATTTGACACATCACTCCCATTTTTTATCTATTTCTTGCATGCACACAAGCCTATGAAAGCTTTCCTTTTCCTCTCTCCCTCCCTCACAACCCCCAAGTTTATTTTCAGAACCCTGCTATGACATAGCTGATGGCTAGGAAAAACACTCTGGGTACTGGAATACAAATGAGCACACCAAGTATTGCTGTTTGCTTGTAGACTTCTCATATCCAGTAAGGCTAGAAAATGTTTAACCGGAACACAATTTCCCCAAACAGACCACAGCCATTGCCACGTGCAGTAAGTTTCACATTAGACTGCAGGGGATTCTAGAAGTAAATGTGAGGGAGGGACAGAAATATGTTGAGTGTTTTTACTGAGTCTCTTCTCAAAGGGCAGACATTTTGGGTGCATCTACACAAGTTGCTTTACTGCACAGTAAAGTGTCACAGTCTACAAGTGCATGGCATTTACTGTGCAGTAAATTAGCCTGCTGCACGCTTAGCTAGTATCCGTAGATACAAGTAATAGATTTATAGCACAGTAGCTACTGTGTAGTAGTGCATGTATAAACAGCTGACCAGGAGCAAATTATTCATGGTCAGACCAGGCAGCAGGAGAAACCCTGACAGCTGCCTGTCTCCCAGCCAATCAGGGCCAATTGGGGCATGTGTAGATATGCTCCCAGGGCAGGTTTACTGTGCCTTATTTTACTGTACAGTCAGCTTAAAGCACATTAATAACATGTGTAGATGTGTCCTTGGTGTCTGATTGTAAGGAACAGCTGCTTTTTAAAGACTGGCTCTGTCAAGGAAGCTATGATCTTGGCTAAGGTACTTAATCAGATATTTTCTATTTCTCACTTATAAAATAATTTAAATCATTACATTACTGGGCTTTGTAAGAATTGATTCATTAATGTTGAAAACATAAAGTGCAAAAACTACATGGTATTTTTCATTATTTAGACAACAGCCTATATTAAATCAAGCAAACTCTTGTTAGGTTACTGAGGATAATTATTTAGGAGAAGAAATAAGTGGTAATACATCACCACCAGATTTTATATAGTTACTAACAGAGTTTGGGAGATGAGCAGGTTTGTCCAAACCACCTTCGTTTCAGGGATGCCCAGCTAATCCTAGGCCACCAATGAAATAGATTTGATGGCTTCTGCACAGGAAAATGGAGCTGTGGAACTATGAGAGTTTACACCAGTTCAGGATCCGTCCATATGTGTGCTGGCATCCATCATACACCCACTGCTTAGTTCATGGCTAACAGGTCTGGTCTGAGGTGACTTAGTACAGCTGAGTGAGAAATCTTGCAGTCATGGCTCACTCAGCAACACTAAGATAACATAGTAGCACACCTCCAAAAGAATGAACCACTCCATTTAATCCAAGTAGGCCAGCGACTGCTGCAGAGGGTGAAAGTTCAGCTCCATGGGGAAGTTCTGCCCTTGGCTTCAGTGAAGCCAGGATTTTACCCATAGGGAGCCAAACAAAGCATTTCATTTCTCCTTATCGCTCTCAAATACAGTGTGTAAAACCTGCTTATTTTATTGAATATACAACACCCTCATACTACCCATTTAAGTTAAGAAAAGGTTTTGCCATTTGCAAGACTCAGTCTTTCTAACAAACCAGTTAATGTAGGTATCTAAAATAATGTACTTCAGAGCATTCATTTTCCTTCAGTTCCTCCCCTAGCAGTTTAGGGCATGCTGTAAATCCTGATATTATCTCCTTATCTCAAGCAAGAGTAACAAGCTTTTGAGGGCGACAAGCGTACATAAATGAGAGCAGGGTCTGGCCAACAGTTATACCTCGGTTTTCTTTTCCTATTTATTACTTCACTGGGATTTTTTGGCAGGAAGTTTTCTAACCTGTTCCCTATAGTTTTGTTCTCAAAGATAGGCACACTCCTCTTGCTTTGTCTTCCCTACTAGTATTTGCTCAGAATACCAAAACATTTTTAAAATATACTAAAAAGAGCATACATAAACATGCAACTAAACCAAAAAAATCAAACATGGCACAGTAGGAGAAGAAAGCTTCTGGGGAGAGAAAGCAAAGCTGTGTGACAGATGGAAAGGTCTCAATGGATGAATGGTACTACTACAAATAAGTAGCAGGCAGCCAGAGGGAATCAAATAATGATTATAGAAGAAAAATGAGGGTTAAAAAATAGAAGAAAAAACTTTGGCTGAGGCTAAGGATTCTAGATTAACAATATTTAATTTTTTAAAGTATATTTAATTACACTCACCCCCTCCCCCATATACACATAAAGGGAAATAAGTCATGACAAATAAAGTAGACAGCTGACAAGTGAGCCAGTGTGGACAATATAAAAAGCTCAACATGTCCTTGGAGAGGAAGAAATGTACTCCACAATTTGTACTGGCATGCCCCCAAACCTGAACAGATTACTTTCTAACGATCAATATCTGTAACCACCAGAGGCCTGTTGCAGTTTTTTTTAAAAAATCAGCTTCAAAGAGACCCGGTCCCAAGCTTACATTTTATTTTTGCCACTGGGTGCTGAGGTAAGAGTTTTGGACAAGGCTCATTTTTCATCTCTTTATAGGGCTGTGGATTGAATATGAAGTGTCCCAGCATGTTCTTAGGGCTTTGCTTTGTCGGTTTCCTGTCCCATAGTCGAACGTTCTAAGACAACACTCATCCACTTTGACAGAGGCTTAAATCAGATCTTCCATATCTGCTCCATTAATGAACCCCTTTCTGTGGAATTTTACCATCAGAACCCTATTTATCTGACTATAACAAAAATTAAACTTCCTATTATTTTCCTCATCCAAGTCCTTTTTTCTAAGACCACTAGTTTTCTAAAGGAAAAAAGCCAAAAATTATTATTTACTTATTTGAAATGTTATTTGAATAGCAGTTACAGGCACATACAGGTTAATATGTTACAGGAGAACACTAGGCATTTATTTCTATGGTACTCTTTCATAGAAATTAAATCAAATATTTTTCTCCAAAGCTAGGTACAGACATTCAAAGAGCTTATGGCTGAATCAATCTAAGTTATTTGGTTTTTTGTAAGTGGCATAGTTTGGATCAGTAGGAAACAGAACATACATTCATCCATTGGTGGGGGCACAGTGGAAATAGTAGACCAGGTTCCAGTATTCATTAAATCAGTCTGTGTGCACCAAAGTTCTGTTCTGTTACGGGTATAGATCAGTTTCCGATCACTTACACCAGTACAAGTAAATGATCCGTACCTTAGTAATATCCATACTTGGCGCAAAAGAAAACTGCACAGAAAGCTAAAAACTCACTCACACATTGTGAATATGAAGTGATCATTTATGCATGTTGCCATAGCCATAAAGGATCCTGTACAATTTGCCGTGTCTTATTACAATTATACATTTCTGCTCTCCCATTTTAACTTAATTTTCCTTTGTCTTTCTCCAGTTCATTTTTCAAACACTAAAAACACTGAGCACTTTCAGAGAAGCAAGGATGGGATTTTTTTCCCCTTCTTTCTAACTTAATTTCCTGAAACTGACTTATCTGGACAAAGAAAAACAAGATAGAGAGTAACAGAAAATCTAACCAGATTTTTAAGGAACTGGCCTAGAAGAAAAGAGAGAGAGCTAGACAGAGAGAGAGAAAGAAAGAAAGAAAGGGAAAGAGAGACTTTTGACTTGAGAAAGAGAGACTATATTATTAATAGCAAACTCTAGGATGATGGATGAAAAGAACAACAATATCCTTTAATCATAAAGCACTAACATTCCAGCAGTGCTGGTAAGTGAGTGGAGCAGTGAAACCATTTGAGACTTAAACAGATGGATTAGGAAGGGTTCCACTGTGGGTTCCTGGACAGATTTCAAAACAGCAGCCTGATTAACTAATGCACAAAAAGCAAGTGATTCTTCCAATCAATAAGCTTTTATGTAAGCATATTTGAGTTATAATATTTAAACACAGCAGACAAGTGGGGAATCAGGGATTCCTCATGCTGAGCTAACAAAGCAGTAAGGTTTATTTGAATCTTGGGATTTTTTTTTCCATTTTCCTCTCAAAGGAATGTGATGGGGTTGTTACTACACATGCATCTGCAGATTTATAGATGGGTTTTCAAAATAGGTGGCAAGTTACTGAGTTGTTGTTTTTTTTAACAAGCCATTTTTTTTAAATCAAGTTTTCCTAGGAAAATGAAAAATGCATTTGCCAACTTATCCTATGGCTAACTACTTTAATGAAAAACACTTTTACTAAATGCTAGAGATAAGCTAGATCCAAAAACAGAGATATCTTTTCATTATCCAGAACTAAAACTTTTGGATACTACAACTGTATGTTTCATAAATGGCAAAATTGCATATAGTAGATAAAGTCAATCCAAACTGAACAATACTTTTATTCCAGGTCCCTTTCCCTCCTATATTTTGGAAACATCTTTATATCAAAATATTTTTAAAACATTATTTAGAAGCAGTTATGTTATTTTATATATATATATATATATAGTGTGTATATATATATGCGTGTGTGTGTGTGTATATACACACACACACACGCACACACACACAGACACCCCTCTATTATTTAGTTACATATATCAATAGTATGCATCTCAATTTTAATT
Source organism: Crocodylus siamensis (assembly GCF_052110815.1). Taxonomy (NCBI): domain Eukaryota; kingdom Metazoa; phylum Chordata; order Crocodylia; family Crocodylidae; genus Crocodylus; species Crocodylus siamensis. The sequence goes on along the minus strand of NC_143395.1, from coordinate 78,114,022 downwards.
TTCATGAGTCAGAGATATAAGCACAATATTTTATTGAGGTCTCTTAAAATAGCGTTTCCCTACATAATGTCATTATTATAAAATGTAATTTCTCATAATGTTTCAAGGGTAGAAACTTTTTTTCCTGCCACTGGAAAGAGCAGATTTTAGGCTTTTGAATAATGTAATGCTTCTGGGCCAACTCTCAATGGTCCATTGAAATTGTCCTGATTTATACCAACAGAAGATCAAGCCTTCCATCCGTCCAGATAAGGCAGCATGATACTGAACCTTAAGCATCTCACTGGTCCAGACAGGAATACTACATCAATGTAATATTTTGGGGAAACATTTCTGGGGTGGCTTATTTTAATATTGACTCTTTATAGTAGTATTAGATATGTGAAGTTTTTCACTGGTTAAACATTCTAGAAGTAGTCCAGCAGAGATGGATTAGTAATCAGAGGGCATGTAAGACAGTCAAAAGGTGCATAGTAGAACCAATTTATTACATGGTTCTGCAGTATATCATATGTCTGTTGCACAGTTCGACAGTATATCAAATATGTCTAAATCCACTTACAAGTTCAAAAAAATTCCACTTAACTTCCTAGCACATGTACAGAGGTAATAGAATATTGTGCACATGTATACTGGATAGAAATCTCTACTAAGCTGATATACCAGCACATGACCAGTAAGGCTGTGAAAAGCTCTGGTTGCTGATTTGATTTAGTGAAAATTCAGCCCGATTTGGCAGCCAAATCTTTGAATCTGAATCAAATCAGGAGACCCCTTAATCTCTCCGAATCAAATCAGAACCCTCCGATCAGTTCAGAGAGTCGATGATTCGGACATAGACACAGCTTTACATGTTTTTTCTACATACCTCAAGGTACCAGGTGGCTTGTGAACACTGAGATGGTGAGGGGGATGGAGTGTCCCATGGAAGCGTGGGGAGGTCCCCTGAGTGCTTGGCGGTGGACCTGGAAGTGGACCAGAAGCACTTCTCTTATTATATCTTTACAGTCATTTTATATAATCAAATGAAGGAAGAAAAATATATTTTCTGCCCCCAAAATCCTCAGAGGTTGTTAGTGCTTTGAGTAGCCTGATGTCCCACACAGATCTGTTGCTCTGAGTATTTTATATAAGGTCCTATAGGGATAGGAGTCAGTAGATTTCACACTTCTACAATAGGGCAGTTCAAAATTTCCATCTTTCACCATGAGAATTAGCCTTCTTTCTCTTCTGCACTGGGATTACTATCACAGCACCCTGCGTGAAATTTCCTGGCACATACCAAGATGAAATAATTTTCCCCATATGACAAACCACTGAGAAATGCTAAAAATAGTAGCACCCACAAGGAAAAAGATTCTTGCTCTTTATTGAATCACCCTACATTGTCTTTGCTAGAAAGTTGAAAAGTAATATGGTAATAATTACCAGAAATTATAGCATATACTAGAAGCTATGCTAGACACAATTAAATAGCGACCATTTGTTAATACAATTACAGTTGTCAATATCACATATTCATTGCAGACACCTTCCATTCTGAATGTGGAAGTAAATGCTGATCTGTTAATGACAACTGCTACATTCATGTTACTATGCAAATATTTTAGATGCCAAAACAGTTCTGCCAATATACTTAAAATATACCCTATCTTCTTGCATAACATATGCCACCAAATAAGACATGCACCTTGATTTTGGAAGGCAGAATGTAGAAAAGAGCTTTGTTCAGAGTTATGGCCTAGAGCTGGCTTTTTCATGGAGAGCCAGCAGGATGGTAGGAGCTCACTACTAATCCTTTCATACTTCCAAGCTGGCAAAAGTTTTCCTCTGATTATTTGGCTTCTCAGCCAAAAACTGTTGCCAATTTGACAGTGGCTGTGAAAGAGTTAACACTGGACTCCTACCCTCCTGCTTGCTGTCTGAGAGAGGCTGGCAGCCATCTTGTAGCAGTTTCTTGAATGCTTCTTTTTCTCATGCTTCTATTCCACAGTGGCTTCCAGTGAAGAAAAATCAGCCCTTTCCCCAACTTAAGACACACACTGCAATTTTGGAGGGCTGATTTTTTCTGGGAAAGGTGCATGTGATATGGAGTAAATACAGTGTGTAAAACAACATATTTCCCAGATATATATATTGTTCTACACAGGTGCAGAGACCTAGAGGAGTCAACTGCAAGACAAGGACCTTTTTAAAGATTTTAAAAGTGAGATGCTTCAACACTAGGGCTTACAGTGGTAATTTTCATCCCATATTTTTGTTTCATCCCACTGGGACATTATTGTGGCCACTAAACAGAGCTATTATACAGGGTGTTACAAATGTCCTTCAAGGCTTAAGTAGGGAACATGCTTGTAGTTAGCTGTGACACAATTCTTTTTTAATGTTGTACACATTACTAATAATATTCTACCTTTCTGTCTCTCAATGAAGAGTTTTAGTACGTATAACTTCTGACTTCAAGAAACCCAGTAACTCAGCATTACCTGATGCCAAAAGAGTACATGTGCATACTCGTATTTGTATAAGTAACATGGCCAATACATTTGTGAAAAATAGTGGTTTATAATGGAAATGTTGAAGTAATGTAAATTAAACCCGATAACAGTAAAATACAATCCTGAAGGATAAATCTGAACCACAATACTGAATTGAACATGACAGAGTTTATATCCAAAGCCTAACATATGAATTGAATAAGAATGTCATTAAACATATATATGCATATGTATAGGTGTGTATACACACGAAAAAAAATTAGTATCCATTTGGCTTTGCAAACATTCTCTATGGTCATAAAAATGTTCTTAAGTCAAAGCAGTGAAGAATTATACTGTAAGGGGTAGCGTGAACTACATACCTGTGTGTGTTCCTCAGTCTTAGTCAATGGTCATGTTTGTAGGTGTGAAGTATCTTAAATTCTTCACTCTGCACAGCCAAATTTTAAATTCACTATTAAGTATTACCTTGGCCAATGGGTGATTGTGGTGGCTGAACATGCAAACATGCCCTAGTAGGCACGAACAACGTGCGCCACCAGAGGCTGGGGGGGGCACAGCAACCAGCCACAGGTGGCAGCAGCAGTGGTGGCAGCAAGGGCATGGCAGCAGCAAGCAGGAAGCTCTCACAGATGGCCGCAGCAGTGTCAGCAGTGAGGGGCAGGAGGGTGGCAACTGCTGACCAGCAATCGGAAACTGTCCGCAGATACCTCTATTATTGTGGACAGTGAGGTGGGGGGAGGTGGTGAGTGGCAACTGCCCACAGGCAGCATTGGCAGTGTTTCTCTCAGGGGGTGCACCGCCAATCTCAGGGGGTGCATGTGCACCTGCGTGCACCCCCTACATGTTATCAATGCTAGAAGGTATTATAAATATTTCAGTTACTATTCTTAATATTAGGATTATCATTTTTCTCCCCACTTATCATTTGTTGTATTTATTGCATGTAAGTTCAAGAGACTGCTGTTTCAAAAAATCTTTGCTTTCTCTGCCTGGATAAAAAAAAGATGTTTCATTAGAAACTTATGTTTTCTACACATGGTACATCTGCCCCTTAAGATGTTGATTTCACTCTAATCTCTAAATCATGAGACCAAGGCAACAGAAGGCCTGAGATCTTTTTTAATTTGCTTTTTTCTTTTTGTGATCTTCCATTTTAATTTCTGAATACCAGTGGTGTAACTTGTGGGGGGTACAGAAGCAAGAGCGGGCCTAGGTAGGGCATAACATTATCAGTTGCCACCTGTGCTGACTCAGTCCTCCCAGCAGCAGCCACAGCCACCCAACCACTGCCACCATCTTATATACTGCTGCTGCCTAGAGCACAGAACTGTCCAGCTATGCCTCTGCTGCATAACATGTATCAATATGCCGCCAATCACATGAGAGATCTGGACTTGATCTAGTGACTGAATGCCACTCCTGATTGAGGTGGCATTGTACAAGGTTTCTATTAGCCCTCAATCCAGAAAGAAAGGCTGTTGCTTCTCTAAGAAGGACCTGCCGCAAATTGCTCCCAGTCAGCGGTTTACAGATGTGCTATGCATGATAGTGGCTGTGCAGTTATTCTGTTCCCTGTAGGCAACCATGCAGCAGACTAATCTACTGTGCAGTAAATGCTGTGCATGTGTAGATGGTGATGATTTACTGTGCAGTATATTATCTTATGTACACATACCCAAGGACTAGGTTGATGGGATTTTTCATTTTTTTTTACCAAACATAATGATTGCCTTAACTTTGTACACTAAGCAAGTCCTCATACAATGTACAGGGTCATCTGCAATCCTCAGCTGTGGTTTGGTAAGCGGACTCATACATAGATAAAATGCATGAACCAGAAAAATGAAACCTGTCCAAAATTCTAAAAGCTCCCAAACTGACTTGCAGCAACTATCAGATGATTTATTTTTTCAGATAAGATACACAAAGTTCTGGATGTAATTCTGCTAAGCAGTTTTACATCTTGCCACTTTTTTTTCTCTGTGTTAAGCTTTAATATCCCTTCAAATGCATTAATGTGTCCCTGGAACAGACACTTACAGACTTCTGCATGCTTTGAATATTTTCATTTTAAAAACAGCTTTCTTACTAAGACTTTATGTACCACCTTTCTGGCACTAACACTTGTAAAACACTGAGGGATATGGCTCCATGCCCACAAAAATCATCCAGAGAGCAGAATCTTGGTTGAGGTAATCCTTCAGCTAGACAAAAGTGGGATGAGGCAAGCCACTTCCTATTCCATTCTATTCCTAATCCTATTCATGGGTTCATACCTCCTGGGTTTGCCTTTGATTTTTCAGGTCAAGAATCTGAAGGGGGAAAAATGAGTTTCATCTGTTTTCCTGTGGAAGCCTTGTGAAGTCACATATTTTTAATAAATACAGTGCAAAGCCACATATTGGCACAAATTTGGGAAAAAGTAGGACAAGTTTGTGCAAAAGTGTCTGACTTGAAGAGAAATGCTTAATTTGCAAGAGTTTCAAGTTTGCAACTAAGCCCATAACCTAACATCTTTCACAAGTTTTCCACTTTCATGGCAAACATTTTGCACAGCTGTACTGATAAATCCAATTAAGACTAATTTTCCACTTCCAAAACTAGTCAGAATAGTTCAACAAGATTGAAGCATCTTACAAAGCACACAAGTTTTATTTCTGAAAAGTAATTCACTTAAAAGCTGGATTCAAGCCACATCTCTCTGAAATTTTAGGCAAGTAAATTTAAGCTGAGGAACAATGCTTCACAACTGGAGATCCACCTCGGAGGGATGCACTTGATTTACTCATGCTCATACAGATGGGTAACATGGTGCGCATCTATAAAAATCATTTCTCTGACATATTGTCATACTGTTGCAGTAGCATAGAAGTACAAAAAGAATACAGGCTTTGCATGGTATTTGAGTGTATTTTCCACAGCTTATCTTTCCTTTCAATCAGCATTAAAGATGCATTGGTACCAAATATGTTTTATATTTCATCACATCTGTTGACCCTAGCATGCTTAAAAATAACATCTGGACAGATTGGCTGATGAAAACAGAGTTCATTTCAACATATTTCTGACAAGTATGGCTACATAGAGTGGCCCTGAAGAGCCCACAGAGGTCTGTCTCAGCATTGCAGGGCACATCTACACATGTTCTTAATGCTATAGAGGCTTACTGTGCAGTAAAATACAGCACAGTAAGCCTTTCCTGTTGGGAAGAAATCTGCTCCCAAATGGGAACACCCAAATGGGAACAGGGCTGCTCCTACCCTGCTCTGACCCCCTGCAGCAACCAGAGGGAACTCAAGGCTCCCTCATGGTGCTAGCCTGGGGGTTGGCAGGGAGCAGGGGGTCAGTCCCCATGTACAGGAAGCCAGCTGTCTCCTGGCTTCATGCACTTTGGGAGGTGTCCTGATATGCAGGGGCCCAAGGGACAGCTGCTGCAGCAGAGCTCTCCCAGCCCCCTGAACAGGAGGACAAGCCCCCTGAACAGGAGGACAAGCCCTGTGCCCAGAGAGGCTTCCCCACACAGCTGCAGGCTCATCAGGAGTTCGCTTACTTCTGGGGCAGTTCTTGGCCAACCCCCCATTGGGCAGGGATTTTTCTGAGCAGCTCGGGACTGGCTGGGAGCTGTCCCACTTCTGGGGCAGCTCCCAGCCAGCTCCAGACTGAGGAGAGATTTCTAGAAGTGGGACAGCTCACAACTAGCCCCTGGCTGCATGGGGCAGCAGAGAGTGCCAGCACTGCTTGGCTCCTGGCTCTGGAAGGGCAGGGCAGCGGGGGCAGGAGCAGAGCAGTACCAGGACCGGGGGAGTTCCTCATTCCCTGTAGCCCCCTAGTGTTGGGGCTGACCAGGAGCAAATTTGCTCCCAGTCAGCATCTATGCATGCACTACCTGCCTAGGTAACTGCACTTTAGACTAATTTACTTTGCAGTAAATAGTGTGCACATATAGATAGTGATGCTTTACTGCACAGTAGATTAGTCTACTGACTAGTAAAGTGTCTCATGTAGATATACTCGCAGTTTCAACAGAAGTTGGCAAAGGAAAGCCAGTGCAGATGGGGTTACTTGGATGTGTCCACGAAACAAATATAACACTATATTTCATTACAGGATCTCAAAGGCACAGAAGAAATCAAAAGAAAGGCTTATACTCTGCAAGTGCCTGCTGTAGAGTTGATCAACACCGGTGTGCTAAATGTTGGTCCTGATGACTTATGGCTCTCTGCTGCGAAGTCACTGTCTTGTTAGAGTATGGTCAGTTATGGAGCTACACTAGATGTGCCTCATCAGTACATAGTATGTTAAATAACAGAAATAAAGGAAGCATGTCCTTGTCTTCTGAGCACATCAGGAAAAATGCCCCAAGTCTGGACTCTTCAGTAAAGCAGCAGAGATAAACACTTAGACTGTATCCTGATTGCATGGATGTTTGGTTCCCTGTTGGACAACTAGCAATGGTGCACTTTGTGCTGCCCCTAGTTGTGCCCAGGGAACACCTGTGCTATGTATGCTCTGGCATGTGGCGTGCACTGGTCCCAGAATTCTTACCTGGGGTCCTGGGGGCCTCCTGGGGCTGCAGCAGCAGCAACCTTGCTGCAGGTAGACTGACCAGCAGCAGAGCACAACTCCAGCCTGCCAGCTCCAGCTTTGGGTGACACATGCTGCTGCTGCATACACCACTCCATTTTTTTTCCCGTGGGTTTTTTTGACCACTGGATATCCAGGGGTCAAAAAAACCCTCCGTGCTGCTCCCTTACAGCACAGAGAACAACTGAACATGCAGTATGTAGCACTGCAGACATGTCTGCAGCACCAGATACCACATTCTGCACTTGTCTGGATGTGGCCTTAGGCTGTCTATACACAAGCTCAGGGTGGGGGAGGGAGCATTTTAATTGGAGTGGTTCTTGGAGAGCCACTGTAATTAAAATGCCACAGCATCACATATGTTAAGCCCCAACACTTTTAAAAACGGCCGCAGAACACTTCAATTAAAGCTCATTAAACAAGCTTTTGTTAAACCACTCTTATGGCCATTTTGAAATGTGGGAGGGCTTAATACATATAACACTGAGACAATGCTAAAGTGTTCTAATTATAACATGCAATGGACTTGATTAATTAAGTCTGCTCTGATGCGTTCTAATTAGAACACATTGTAGCATGTCTATAGGCAGCTTTAGGTCCCCTCAACACATTATGGGTATTGTGCAATTTCCTGCTTACTTGCAAAATTACCTTGAGACCAGCTTCATATGCAAAGTAGCTATCACACAATAAAGAGTTCCAACCACCTAGAAAGTTAAACCTGAAAATGTGTACTAATTTCATAGCTGGTTGCTACTGAGCTTTAAGTTACACATTTTGCAGATTCTCCCTTGCAGCTGGGAGCCCTGTCAGCTGACAGGACTTCCAGGCATAGGGGTGCAACCCCTGAGTCATGGAAACTGCAGCTGCCATGATCCCCAGTGCTTGGAGATGCATGAAACCCCTGGGCATACACAAGGCTCTTGGTCCTGGTTACGCTTTACCCACAGCTGGGACCGAGAGCCCCTCAGCTGACAAGGCTCTATGTCCCGGCTATATCTTATGCACAGCCTCCTGTCATGCATATGTCACTTGGCAGGAAGCACGATTGTATGGATCATGTATTAGATTTAATCATGGCTTTACTTGTGTGTGAAGAGGGGCCCTCATTCTGTCTGATCACATGGTCACTTAGTAATGGACAAATCATGGAATATCAGCACATCAATCAGGCATTGAGTACAGTTCTAGAATTCTGAATGCAATGTATATCACCAGTAAAAAGAATTTAACTTATAGAAGGAAATAGATGTCTACATTTCTTAATGGATAAGAAATATTTTTTTCTTCAAGAAATACATCAAACCTCATGTTTTCTTGTAACCTCTATGTTTAACTACAGTGTGTTCTTAGAAATTCTCTTGAATTAGCCTATGGTGATTACCTCTATTCTGCAATTTACCACTATTTTATTAAAGCAAGATTAAAGATAATACTTTGTTGGAAAAAGCTACAGAAGCATTAACCTCTATTTACCTTGACATAATAAAGCTTTAATAAAACATGGGCAAATTCTATTGAAGGGGATAATTATTCTAACATACAATTTAAATGTAATTTAATTCCTTATTTTGCATGTTTAATGCTTTAAAATTAGTCATTAATGTCCTATTCTCGCTTTTTTTAGTAAATACATAAAAATATTTCAACGAGCCCTTGTTCATTTGCTTATTAAATAATACCCTAATGTATTCTCAAATTGAAAAAATGTAAAAGCAAACCAAAAAAGCAACTATCCTGTTCTCAAAAGAACTTTTCTCTTCTTCCCTCAAACTAAAAAAAAAAAAGTCACCCTTGTCCAAATTTTTTACTATTGAATCAAAGAGGATTCTTGTTTGTTTTATATCCTCTGGCTTTATTACATCAGACAAGCATCAAAGGGGCAGAACACATAGGACTGAAAAATAACACAGCTGCACTTTGCAATGGAGTGTTCTGTATCTGCCCGTGTTTTGTTGTTCATGTAATACTTTTCAATAAACAAAGATGTCAATCAACTTTCTTTGCAGCACATCACATTTCAGATTTAAACCACTTCAGACACAGAGCTGCCCCAAGCTCACACATTTAACAGATAAAAATTCAGCTTTTTGTCAAGGCAGAATGCAGTATTGATTGTAGACTGTATTTAGTCTAGTGTGTTTTGGAGCTATATTACCTTCAAGCTCATATAGAGTCCACTATAGAGACATACCATGAAGGGTGTTTCATTTCTAGTGTAAATTTTTTCTTAATGTTCTGCATTGATTAGTGCCAATTCCAACCACAGATGCCTGAAAAAGGCCTCGGCTATCGTCGATCCAGAAAACAGCAATTGGGGGGAGAGAGAATTACAAATACATGATAGCAATCATGAAAACTTTGATCACTTGATTTGATTCTAGTGCTTTGTAAATTAGCATAATTATTCAAACATGCTTCATTAAAAATCACGATTGTACAAGTCCTTCAGTTTAATGATGCAAGAACATACCACGTGAACTAAGCTTTAAATAAATAGATCAACTTTGTAGTTGGTGGCCATGCCTAAGAATGAGGGTCTGTTTTGTTTAAAAATTACTGAATACAAACTTGTAACTGCACAGTGTACTAAAAGGCTGCTGTGCAAAAAGGTACAGCATAGTACCCAGTTTACTTTTCTGTTTATCCCTACATCCACCTTAACCTCTCCTGGGATTGTGAAAGGTTAGATGGTATGTCACTTCTAAGCTACTGGGAGATTGGCATACAATCTCAGTAAATCTCCAACTAATTACATTTGAATTTTAGGTGTCACAGTTGGCTTTGACCTTTGAAGGTTGGCAAAAAAATTTGATAGTTCTTAAAGTGTCTCCTGACTCCTGAAATACTTGTTTTGTCAAAGTGAAATGTGAGGAATAAAACTGCAGAAGTCATGTTTAAACTGTGTGTTACAAAGTAGGCTACTGTTACCTACTTTGTTTAATAATACACAGTGTTCCAGAAAAATCAAAGAGATACGCTTATCCATGGCAACCGAGAGCAACACGAATATACTGACATACTACTGAAACAGTAGCTGACAAAACACCAGTTGGCAACATTGAAGGGTTAAGAGGAACTGTAACTATAATGGAGAAAAAAAATCCCAAGACCAGGTCTCTCCTTGACACTCTCATCTTAGCCTACCCTTTTTTCCTGGACATGGGAAGTACCTCCAAAGACTGCCTGATTTTCCATGTTTCACATGGTGCTGTTAGGCTTTAACGTCAGTTTCCTTGTTTTCCTGTAGTGCCAGATAACTTGGAACCAACATTTTCACTTATTCTAAAATGATTATACACTGCTGTGAAGTGTCATCTGGATTCATCAATTAAATCTTTTTTTTTTAAATTATCAGTTATATAAAAATGAATGTGTGCAAATGCTAATGTTGGCTGTCCAGCCGTTATGTAAAATACATGACTGCCCAAGCTGTGAACGTTCCAACTGACATCATCATCAAGTGAGCAAAATGAGGCCAGCAACATAACTGATAGAGAAAACCATTTGCTTTTAAAATTTCTGAGCGAGTGATACAAGTAATAGAATGAAGAGCATTAACCAGTGCTACATAAAAAAGTGTCAAATACATTATTTTAACTATGCCTATTCAAACTTTCCCACATGACCTTTTCTGACAGAGTAGCTCTTTTCTCTTGAATATGGAACTTTTCATCATAAACTCTTGGCCTCTGAGATATTACCATCTTAGCAGAAGTTTCTAAAACTTTTTTTTCTACCTTTTTTATTAACATTTTAATCCACATTGTGTTTTAAGCAGTTATCGAACATTTCCATTTACTTACATTTGTCTTTCAGAATTGATTCCATCAAAGGAGAAAATATGGCCAGAATTGATTCCATCAAAGGAGAAACAACAGTTCTCCACTTTGTGGCATAAATGCTACAGGTTTTATTGCTTCATTCTTTGAACTGCCCTTTTAAACTGAGCACTTGCAAAGTGCGAGCACCTGCCCCATGTGCAGGTTGCTCGTGGGTGAAGCCTGCTGATGCTCCTAGCTGAGGGCTGCTACATGGCTCTGATTCCAGACTCTTCAGGTCCTATGGGCTCCTACATGCATGTGGGGAGCCTGCTCCAACCCACTGGAAATCCAGCACGTCAGGGCAGATTCGATTAATCAAGTCTGCTTGGAACACAGAAACTGACTTGCTCTGGCAACCTCACACATCACGTGTATCAGCATCACCACACATCTTGGCGCTTGCACAATGGTGGCAGCGCGCTTTGAAATAAAACATTTCTGAAGAGCTTTAGTTCAAAGTACCCTGCCACCTTTTTTTCAGTTCAGGGACGCACGGCAACACTAAGACAAATGACGTGTGGGTGCTTTTAATTAGTGCTGCTCACTAATTAAAGCACCTGGCACTGCAGTGGAAGCACATGTAAAAATGCCCTTTTATTAATGTGGTTTCAATGAAATATTTGGCAGTATTTCATAACATTGCTCTTGTTGCTGCAGATTGACATGAGATACTATTCGACGTGCAGGTATGTCATGTATTAATGCTTAAGAACGTGTGTAGATGACATGAATGAACTGGCACATTGCCCCCATACATAAGGACAAATTATTTCCTTCATACTTTTCTATGTCATTATGAATGGAAGGTAGGCTGTTCACCTGTTTTAACTGTCCAGCAAAAATTGGTGATACCAGTTTGAATGCTAACTTGGAAGCCCTGCGCTGGCCTATCTTTTGCACTTTGAAAACTCCATCTCATAGTCTGGAGGAAAAGTCCTCCCTCAGAGAGCAGGCAGCCAAAAGTAGACCATATTATACAGTATGTAAAACAACAATAACATGAAACAAAGATATGAATAATCAAGGGGAGGGATTAGGGTACTACCGTCAAAGACAGTGTGTGGCTATCCATCTGTTGGTGATGGATGCATTATCAGTGGGCAAAGGAAGAGGATAGCAGATGGCTCAAATAGAGCTGGCCTGTTTTCCTAACAGAGGGAAGAGTGTAAAAGGACAAGCAAAGAAGGGAGCTGAACTCATAGCAAGAGGTTGATGCAGAACTGGGAACTGTTGGCATTTGTATTAAAAGATCCCAGGATTTTGCAGAGTTTACATTCTATTTTAAAGACCCAGTGCAGTGTTAGGTATATGAGGAGGATTTTCATAAATTTTTATAAATTTGATCTGGTCACTTTCCACCTTGTATGTGAAGGTACAAGGAATCTTAGCATTGAGGAAAGAAGGATAATGAGCTTGCCATTGCTGAAGTACTCAGATCCTGTATTATGCAGTAACTGTTTTTGTAATGAAGTAATCCCGTTTCCAAAAAAATAATAGATGCATGCACTATACTACGCTACAGACATGCATATGCACAAACTAGAAAACAGAAAGAGCAATTAATTCAGTAGTAGGACTTGATACTTGCAAATAGTCCTTATAAATGGAAACATTTTGTATTTAGCCTCGAGTTGTTTCCTACTTTGAAGCACCTCTAATGAAAAAAACAAACAGTTAAACCAATTTAAATGTAAAATTTCCAAAAATCAATTTTTTACTAGCGAAGAATCTATGGAGCAACCACCCTATTCCAATACAACAGTTGAGTTTTCAACCCCTGCAAACCAGGACTCATAATGGAAATGCTGACAAGACCACTAACCATTGCAGATCTAGCCGTGCTACTATAATAAACATAAGGTAAGCAGTACTAGTCTTGCACACAAATTAGACTCTGTAATATATGGAAGTCCACTATGTCCTTCTAGCATGAACTTCATTATCAGAAAGTTGGTTCAGGGTACTAAGCATCAGAATGATGAAAATGAATGTCAAAGACAGTCCATCTAACACATTAATTTCCAGTTTCAGCAAGACAGGCTGTGCAGAGAGAGAGAGAGAGAGAAAACAGACACTGATATTTTAAATCTAGTGCTGTAATACATTTAACTCATCCCTAGTCTCTTGGTTTGTTTGTTTTTTTAGCTTTTACCCCTATTGTACACTCAGTATTTTCATATTTTAATCTATTTATTTGTATCTGAATCCTGTTTCAAAGCACAGTAATCTTGCTGTTATACAAGCCAGCTGATCATGGGAAGAGCAATGCTGTCCCCTTTTGTTATGTTTTCCCTCTCCACGGTGGTCTAATGGATCCTGGGTCATATGCAATACTAAAATAAGTGACAAAGGGTGAATGGTCACCTGCCCATGTGAATAATAAAACAGGAAGAAGGTTGCTCTGCAAAGGAATGTGTCTCTATGGAGTGCTGAAGACTCTCCAAATCATGCTGGTGAGAATAACAGATAAGTACATATGTATATGCTATAAACTCCAGCAGTGGGGAAAAGTGGAAAAGAAGCTTACCTAAGGGAAAGTAGACCATTTTGGTTACAGTGGTTGACCGCAAGTTGTAGAAGAACCTCATAAAAGCAATTGCAGAACATCCCCTTCTCAGTTCACTCTGCTAGTGAAGACAAGAGGTGCATGAAAAACATTTCTGGGACTGCTAATTATGATGCTATGAGAAATCATAATGGCAGAGAAAGAGCCGGGCCATAAGGTCCAGCACCATTCAGGCATAAGTCTGGCATAAATTGAAAATGTAAATATGCAACATAGCATTCATAAAAAAATTGTCACTGGTGATGAGAATTAAATCAGGCTCCAAATATATGTTAACTAAAGGAATTCTGAGCCAAGTTAAACTTATCCAACATTTTTCAAGCACCCAAAGCAACTGAACCAGTTTTTGCTGAGTGAGAAAAGGATAATTTTATCCCACAGCCTCTGTCTTTCTCTGCTGTATATATTTCCTGCCTCTGACCTGGGTCAGAAAAGGTTCTAAAACCTCTGCAACAAAGTAGCCTTAACCAAAATCAGAAACAATGGGAGAAACACCAGGGAAAAAAACTATTTTGATGAGATCTCTAACTTAGAAACACACATATAGAACGATTTCAGGGAGTTCATTTAAACTGAACTGCATGTTTGATATTCAGTCACTTTTGTATCTTTAGAGAAAGATTCGAAACATTTTTCCTGTTACTTACTGAAATGTAATACTCTCTAGATTAAATAAAATGACTTAGATAACAAGTACAGATCTTTTAAATCTTTTATGCACTACTGTGTATTCTCACCTCTGAGTCACTTATAATTAATAATGATTAGAAAGAAACCAATGCCACAAAATCCAGATCTGTATCTGAACCTGGATTTAAAATTTGGCTATACTGCATGTATATTTGAATTTGCAATTTCTATTTCTCCCTCTGTGAGGGAGATTATAATAATAAAATAAAAGTCTAGATTTGAAACTACTGCCTTCCCAAATTTTAGGGGTAAGTTAGGCAAAAGCCCCAGTTGCCGCTTATATACTTGTACTTTCTTAATGTGGCTGATGCAACAGTATAGCTGGATAATGTTCAGCTCTGAAGCTTTTTAGTTACATATCTAAATCCTGCTCTTCACATCAACAGATAAGTTTCAGGATCCCAGGTATACTGAGGAGGGCATCAAACCAATCTATAAAGTTCCTATTGGTCTTAAAAGCTGAAAACATCAGGAGTGGCTTGTTAGATGAATTTAGCAGCAGGGAAGCCTGTAGCTCATCAGCTTTCTCTTCCTCAAAAGTAGGTACTTACTGCAGTCAAGAGGAATTATTACTGAGGATCTGTGGGCATGGGGATGTTTTTGTTATAATAAAAAAAATCTTGGGAAGACAACTGCACCCCCTACCATCAGCCCTTTTGTTTTCCACACCACCATGTTACATTTCTTTACAGTGCAGATGGATGTTTTGTTTGGGTTTTTGTTTGTTGGATTGTTCATTTGATGTGGGGGTGGTTGTTTTTTACTTTCTGGTCTGTTATATCAGGGAAGATATAAACTCTCGTTCTGTTTACTCACCAGACAAAACGAACCTTATTTGCCGCGTATAGGTAGCATACACATTTCCATTTTTCTATACTTATATCAAGTCAGAACTTCTTCATGAGAACAGTTTGTTTTGCAGGAATACAGGTTCATCTATACTGCATAGACAAGTGGAAATATTCCTGGATCTTCCCTTAAAAGAGTACCTTTAGTGAAATCCTAGTCTTGTTAGTTTTCATAAGTGCAAGATTTCACTCCTTTTCTTTATTTCTGGTCTTTTCCAATAATATTAGTTTCCCCAGACTTCTCAATGGGATTTGAAGAACAATGAAGAGTATCTTAAGCGTATCTACAAAGAGATCTCAAAACAAATATTCTGATCTGAAATTTAAGCACTCCCAAGATCTGAGGTTATCAGATGTATTGAGGTCCAGTCTATTACACAGACAAGGATTTTCGGTCAAATACAGATCTTGACTCGAACTCTGAAATTCACCCATATCCTACGCAAATGGTCATTGCATTCAGACTTCTATCTAGTTTGAAACCAAAGAAGGGGATGCTCTGTGTCTACAAGAGAAGGTCAAGCTAATAACGAAGGTCTATGCCTAACTAGAAACTACCACCACTGTTGCCATACCTAATCTTTCTCCTGTCAAACATTAATTATCTTACTATCAGCCTACTGGACAGCAGAATAAAGTGACAAATCAGAAACAAGCAAACAGTAATCAGGGCAACAGACCAAAATCAGGGAAGCCTAAGATGAGAGGAAATGGGTAGAGAATTAAAAATACAACTATACATTCAAAATAGAATATTAATTTCCTTCTTTTACTTATCTTAATATTGGGGAACTTTATGGAGAAAAACTACTTTGATTCAAACTTGGGGATGAACAAGTAGTCCAGAAACAGTTGGAAGTACTTGAAATAAGCTGCACATCAATCCACTGTTGATTTTATTTTTGCACACTCTGAGTCTGTACAGTCTCAGTGGTTTCATTCTTCCATTCTTTGCTTGACTGAAGGAGACAGACAGTTTCATTGGCTATAGTAAGGAAGTACTGAGAGAATGTACTGACTTTTACCACAATATAAATGGCATTCAGTGTGCACTACATCTGAGAACAGGCAGCAAGAACCCTGCAGTTCTGTTTCAAGCTCTGCTACTGACTCTCAGAAAGACAGCAGGCAATTTTCTAATGTCCCAGTGTCTTGCTTTACCTACTTGTAAAGCAGATGTTATATCATGGGAGTATTTTGAGGTTTAATTAATATTTCCAAGCACTTGGAGATCTTTGGTTGGCAAGAACTCTGTCTACACATAGAATTATCATCTGTCTCTAGCAGTGTTAATATGTCAATCAGGACGGGGAAAAATCAAATTTTTTCTTTTTAGAATAAGGCTGGCTTGTTTGTTCCATTTAAACCAGCTTCAGTGGATGAATTCTCTCTTTTCTTGGTGATTATCTTGTCAAAGGAACTGTTGCACAAATACGTGGCGCAAGTAGGTACTGCAGTGAATCTGAAAAATTATATATGGAAAAATGGAAGCAAATTTCTAATGTGAAAATGATAAAGTCCATGTTTTCAAGTCTGCTGTAATTGGGATTAAAGGGGGCTCTTTCCCTTACCATGCAAACAGGACACAATATGCAAAATAAATCTTTCACTCAACAAGGCAAACATTTTGCATGTTTAATTTACAGTTTGCACAAAATTCAAACCACTTAGGAAACTACAACTAAACCATAAAACAAAAGACACTGCACATCCCAGAAGCCATACTGTTGTTCATTGATAAATTATTTTCTGGAATTCGCATTACCAAGTGCATTACTGAAGTGTTCTCTAGCTCTCCAGTGTTACAGTTCAAGGTAATGTGTAACAGATTTGAACATTCTTAAGGAAGAAAATCTCCAGAGTGTAGATCACAGCATTCCTCACTGAGAGACTGCAGTGGCTTTTATATCTATTACAAATGTGCAGTTATACTGATAACTTCAAAAGTGGAATATTACATATCATACTAAAATTCTCCACTACACTGTTATATTCTTGCTTTGTTTCTCTTTTTTTTCCCTTCTCCATTTAGCTATTGCTGGCTTGCCAGAGATCTTGAACTTGAGAAAGGTTAGACATCACAATGCTGGAGCAGTTTGTGAGCATCAGCAGATTTAGCTTGTAATTTCATTGATCTATGTGGGCTTGCTGTTTGCAAACCAGCTGCTGCACTGTTTCCCCACAGCTACTGATCTGAGTAGCATTGATTTTTTCCCTTACATTAACATAGCATTACTTCTTTAATGGGCAATAAATGACTGGATGTAAATACAAACAGAGCTGCAACAACAAAAGAGAAAAAAAAAATCAACCCTCTTTTTATTTAAGGAACTCTATTAATATTTGCTATAAGAATTAAACGAACGAATTATTGACCAAGATAATGCAATTTTTATTTTAATGGGATATTTTTGTAAATATGTTGCTTCTGCCAACAAGCCATCTTTTCTTACTGCATTTACTCATAGCTCCAAATTTTGAATGTTGTAGATAGTGTATTTTTGCCTCGGCTAAAGAAGCTTCTTCTTAGGAAGGGCTACAGAGAGTGCTACGAAAGGTTCTCCTCACTATAAACAGATGAAAACTTAATGAATTCTGAACCTGTGTCAACTGCAAAGAGGACACACTTAGTCTGTTATCTCTCATTTTAGTTAGCATTAGGAAAACCTGAACTGGATTCCTTTTAACGGGAATGGATTTTGTACACACTTTGAGTAGAGCACGAAGTGACCTATTCTCTGTAAATTAAAATGTGTATCTTTATCACACACTGCCTCATTGTTATCACTCAACAGATGATCAAAAAAAAACTTAGTTGTAGTCATGCAATTTATTAGCTGCAGTGTAAGATTATGACCTCAGCCTTTATTTTCTGTATTGAAGTTTAACAGCTGCTCCTTATTCAGATTCTTAGTTCTCCTTGACGCTAGGACAATCATCAACAGGGTTGTCCATGCTAGAGAAAGAGGCTGAACTGAGTGTCAGCTTCCCTAACAACACACACTTTCTCCTCGATCTTCTGACAATGTGACAGAACTAAGATACATGGAACAATACAAGTGAGGGCTTCCAGTGCAGACAAGCAGCTACAAGTCACAGCTTTCACAGAAGAGCTGAAAGAAAGGAGCAGTGCCAGTTTAACATGTTTTCCTTTTTTTTCCGCAGCTCACAAGTGAGCCATAAACAATGGCTATCAGTAGTTCTTGCTTCTGTGCCCATGGAGGAATGGAGTTTCATGTAGCAATCACATCTTTTTCTTTTATAGTCTCTTGCTTCATGTTGCTTCATCTGCCAATGGAATTGATAATGACATTGTATACTGAGGACCTACCGATGCTTTTGTAGGCTTGTCTGCTCTCAGAAGTAGGCAAGCGGGAGACCTGCTCAAAGAAGAGCTAAGTAATCTTCCAAGGCCATCAGTAGTCCCTCACTATGAGGATAACATCTTTCAGGAAATAAGGAAGACATAGTTGAGTCCACAGATGATTGAGGATACTCATCTGAGATACACGTTAGACTGAAGACATGGCAAATCATTCCAGGGGGGAAGGAGCGGATGCCATGTCAAGTCACAGCCCTTTCCCTTTGTCTGTCTTGTCTATCCACCTCCATAATGACTGAGGTAAGTTTGCTCAAAGTGATACATGCCTTGCTGTGCATCACTACACCATTGGGAACAAGTAAGTGTCTGAGTCTCCCAGGCATTACATTTCTTCAGGTTGGCCATCAAGGTGTCCTTGAATCTCTTCTAAATAATCCCATTCAAGAATCACAATAACAAAACCTGACCTGGGCTGAAAATAGCCCATGGATCATAAAGAATACCAAAACCTGACACTCATCCAACCTGAATTTTATGGCATCATGCTGTCCAGTTTCTGTTTGCACTAAAGTCCATCTGGAATTTCTCATTGCCCTCCATATTTTGACTAACCAAATCTTCAGGTCAGTGTAAGCAAATTCAGTGTCCAAAGAATTATATTACAATATTAAATTACAATGGCCCCAACAGGAAACTCTAGGGCACCCCATTATTAACCTCTCTCTAAGGGGAAGACATTCAACACAACTTTTTTTCCATCTTTTATTCAGTTTTCATCCATTATGAGACTTTGCCCCTTAGTTGATGATTATATAGGTTCCTTAATAGTCTTTTATGAAGGACTTTATCAGAGGCTTTTTGAAAATCCAAATAACTTATGTTCACCAGGTCACCTTTATCTACTATTTTATTAACTTTTTCAAAGAATGTTAAAAGGTTAAAGAGGAACGATTTCCCTTTACTGAAGTTTTGCTGGTCTGACCCTCTCAGGTTATACTTATCCATGTGCTGAACCATTTTAGCCTTAATTAGACCCTCAATCAGTTTCCCCAGAAGCAAGGTGAAGATCACTGGTCTTAATTCATTGGGTTTCCTCTAGTTTCTTCTTAAAAAATAGGCACCAGGCTAGAGAACTTCCACCCATCACCCATCAGGAATCATTGCTAGTCTTTACAGACATATTGCACCTTCTCTCAGATACCTCCATTTCAAATTTCAGCCCCATCTGAACCTTCTGCTACATATAATTTGGTGCTAGTGATCTGAGTTTATCAAGTCACTATGTAACTTCCTTCTAAAAGATTTATTTTTTTTCCAACTACCTCTCTGTTCTCTAAAAGAAGTGCCTTAAGAATTGCCTTGCTGTCTTCAACAGCAAAAAACAAAAGACAAAAAACATTGAATTATTTTGCTACATTAACTCACGAAATTCCACAACTGTTCTATTTTTCCTTTTGCCATGGAGAAGACTTATAGTTACATATGTAGCCAATTCAATTGCCATTGTTTTTAAATCTTTTCCTCTCAGACCTTTCGTTTTTCAAATATTTTGACTATATGGGATGCTGACAGCTCAGTAGGTCACATGGCAAAAACCATAAGACAGCACTACTGTGCAGTAGTGTTAGGCTACTGCACAGTTACATCACAAAAAAGACATTCATCAGCGCTACTGCACAGTAATTCAGGTTACTGTGCAGTCATTTACTACTTGTTTACTAAATGACTTTGCAGTAATGACTGCACAATCAGCATCTCGTGTGGACACGGACTTTCTTAACTATTTTGGCCTAACTCCTCACTTGCTATAAATCAATACATTTCAATGCTATGATACTCACCAGCCTGGGATTTGGGATTTTTAATGTGCATTTTTCAAGAACATAGGACTTGTTTACTGGGTCAGACCATAGGTGCATCTTGCCCAGTATCCTGTGTTACACAATGGCAGAGAGTGGATGCTGACAGGGCAAGTGGCAGCAAGTGGCAGCAAGGGCATGGCCGGGTTTTTTCCACTGCTCCTCTCTCACTTGAAGCCTTTCATTTAAGGTCTAGGAAATTTTGATTAAGGGGCTATAACTCTAACTCCCATCTCAATAGCTACTGATATCCCTTTCCTCAAGGAATTTATCTAATCCCTTTTTTAATCTGCCTAAACCATCATATAATGGCAATGCGTTCCACACTTACACAGTGGGTACACCTACACATGACATTACATCACTATAGTGACATGCTAAGGTGAGGTAGCTCATCACTATGGCAACATACTCTCAGCAAGTACACACCATGATGCCAACACTATGTTATCATAGCGATGATCTACATTGCTATAGTGCATCACTATGGTGACATAGCTGCTAAATATAACTACACACCCCCGGATGGTGCAATAATGGCTGTTACTACGCCATCATTTAGTACTTTCTAAAGCAGGGATGTCCAATCTTTTTGAACATGGGGCCAGATCATGAACTTTTTATCACCCAGTGGGCCGGTGAGCTGTATTCAAAGACCTCACAGGAAGCGGTATCAGATCACCCCCATGAAATGAAAGTACAGTGTTTACTTTCGTTTCCCATCGCAGCATCTTGGGCCTCAAAAAACAGCCTGGAGGGCTACACGGCAGCCCATGGGCCGTATGTTGAACAATTCTGTCATAAAGCAAATACTAAATAATGACACAATCACAACTGCACCATGGGGGGGCATGTGTAGACATGCCCAGTGTGTGAAAAGGAACTTCCTTTTGTTAGGTATAAATTTACTACCTACTAGTTTCATTTTGTGACCCCTAGTTACCATTTTGTGAAAGACAGTAAATAATAAATCCTCATTTACTTTCTCTTTGCCATTTAGTATTTTGTAAAGCTTTATTATCTCTAGTGCCTCTTTTCTAAACTGAATAAGCCTAGTCTCCTTAGTCCCTCTTCATATAGAAGCCCTTCCATATCTCTAATCATCCTTGCTGCCTTTCTCTGGACCTTTTCTAGTTCTTCTATATCATTTTTGGAGTAGTGGGGACCAGAACGGGGCATAGTATTCAAGGTGTGCATACACTATGGATACACCTATTTATCTACAATAGGTTGCATTCTGAGATCTGTGTTGCCTGAGGAGAAATTCTGGTATTTTTGGAACATCTAATAAGATAAAATACTTTACATATTAAGCCAGATTCCATTCTACCTATGTGCAATTCTACTGCATTCTGCTTGATTCCCCAAAAAACAGTTAAGCAAAAGATGTGCGAGTATTCTCCAACTGACTGCATTTTTGTAACTCAATCTCATGAGTAAGACACCAGTGTACTACAAAAGTAGATTCATTAATGGATTTTCAGGCAATTGGACAGCATGGAATAAAATGACATTTAGATACTCAAGTCAACGTGGATGCTCTAATATGTAGAACAGGATCTAGCTGTTTCTGCTTAATCATGGAAGATTTCCTTTTTTCCCTTTTTATGCTATATTTATTTTGCTAAATATAAAAATCTTCATTTTTAAGATCATTCTCCAGGCTCTATCCATGTTTGTTAAGTTGATTTATTGTTTTTGGGAGGGTTTTTACTTTGCTCTTGAAGCCTGTTGTTAGACATTGTCTTTACCTGTGTAAAGTCTGACCTACTCCTAGAACATTCACTTTCTTTTCTGAGATAAGTTTCAGCCGTCTCACCTTTTTAATGTTCTTTGTTACCCAGTGGGCATGTCTACATGAGACACAGTGATTACTGAACATTTATTTAGTACATGTATAATCAAGTACTAAATTTAAGTTTTGATTCATAGAATCATAGAATCAATGAGTGGGAAGGGACCTAGACAGATCATCTAGTCCAACCCCCTGCCATGGGCACAGAGGAGCTCTGGGGGTGGCAGGGGTCATAAGACCCTAGCCAGGTGCCCATCCAGTCTCCTCTTGAAGATTTCCGGGGAAGGTGAGAGCACCACCTCTCTGGGAAGCCTATTCCAGGCTCTGGCCACCCTTACAGTGAAGTAGTTCTTCCTAACATCTAACCTAAACCTATCCTCCCTCAGCTTGTGGCCATTGTTCCTGGTGACTCCAAGGGGGGCCCTGGTGAACAGACTTTCCCCGAGTCCCTGCTGGTGGCCCCTGATAAGGTTGTAGGCAGCCACAAGATCCCCTCTCAGTCTCCTCTTGTGGAGACTGAAGAGATTCAGGTCCCTCAGCCTCTCCTCATAGGGCTGGCCACAGGGGCCTTCACCTCCTTTAAATTACATCTTTAGTTTTGAATTTAAACGGAAAAAAGAAAAAATATTCAAAAGCAATATCTCATTTTGGCCACTTCTGTAGTCCCCACAGCCTGATACCTCCACATGTGGAAAAGTTGCCGCCAGGGTGAATCTGAGTTTAGCTTTGGACTTGTAGGCTAAGTACAGATATTCAAAAGCCTGAGGCAGAATCAATATAAATTACAGGGTTTTCTGTAAGCGGCATAGTTTAGATCAGTAGCAAACAGAACACACATTTGACCTTTGGTAGGTAGGGGCCAGCAAATCCTAGACCAGGTTTTGCCATTTTTAAACCAGTCTGTGTGCACCAAACTTCTGTTCCATTATGGGTATAGACTGGTTTCCAATCACTTACACTAGTAAAAGTGTAAAGTCTGTACCTGGCTGTAATGACTAAACTAGTTTATCTGGGCTTGGGTGTTTACAGTTCCAGTTATAAATATCAATCTTGATTACAGGTGCCTTTGTCTTCCTCTTGTAAGA
Source organism: Crocodylus siamensis (assembly GCF_052110815.1). Classification (NCBI taxonomy): domain Eukaryota; kingdom Metazoa; phylum Chordata; order Crocodylia; family Crocodylidae; genus Crocodylus; species Crocodylus siamensis. The sequence goes on along the minus strand of NC_143395.1, from coordinate 78,090,948 downwards.
GAAATCCAAATGGTATCTCTGTGTAAGTGACCTCTCTGCTATATTTTTAAGAGCAAAATCTACTTAAATTATATATCCATCAGCTTTAACTTACAGAAAGTGCATTTTACTGCTTGTACTGAACATTACATCATTTTTCCTGCAGGGAAACTCTAGTAAGTAGAAATAGCCTAAAAGATTTTTTACAGTGAAACAGAATGGAAACAATACAAAGTAGACTGTAACAGAAAATTTTAAATCAAGTTAACAGAAGTTTAATTCTGTCTCTGGTAAACAATCTTTTATCACTGATAAAAGGGTTGAGGAAAGAAAGTATAAACATATACTTCTGTATTACACTGTTGATTAGCAAGAGTTGGAAACGATCATTATTTTCATTCCTTACTCTTTTCCTGCAGTAAAGTGCATTTCAATTAACAGAAGTAAAATAAAAATGATTAATTTAAAATATAAAAGACACTTTTTATGACAACGTCTCCCTCATTCAGGTTTTTTAAATATATATGCATGTTCCTTAGAAAATTCCAAAAAAAAGATTAAATGAAACTGATTTCCACACCCTTACTTAGATTTACTTCTAGAAGTATAAATTATGTCAGAAAGAAACTCACTTGAAGAAATTAAATTATGTCAGAAACACTGACAGATGGTTTGACTGAACCATAGAACTAAATAGAAGCATGCGCAAACCGTGAGCATTTCTTCCTGGTCAATTTCAGTGTTTATTCCCTCAAACGTATAATTTTTATTTTGTTTGATTTTGGTTTTTCCCCTTTTAAATACTTATTCCTCAGTTGAAATATACATATTAAAAAACTGGCTACTAAAGAAAAAACTAATAACTAAAAGCAGTGCAAGCAGAAAAAAAACCCTGATTTTTAGAGTCAAAATAACCATGCAGTTCATAGCTCTGGGTAGCAAATCAACTTATTCAAAAGCAAGAAATGAAATTTCAGACCTGAAAGTTGCAACCTGTTATTACAATGTGCAATTGCTAGGAATGCATTGTACACATAGCCTGGATGATGAGCTTGCATTGCCCCCTATAGTTGCTGTGCATCAGTTCTTGGGGGAGGGGGGAAAGAAACAACTTACTGAATGCATTATCCTTTCAGTTTTGACTCATCCCTCAGAGAATGGTGGAATGGAATTAAGGAATCTTATCTGACCACACTGTGCAAGGGATATTTCTATATATAATTCCCCCAGCACATCACAATCCAAAGACATTTTTGTACCTACTACTCATTCAAATTCAAATCCAAAATTTCTAAAAGTTAGAAACCAGTGATCTGGCTGTAACAGTTATTTGTCAGCCATCAGTGATCTCTGCGTGCACTGAACATGACATGGGAGATGGCATAGTGCCCTGAGGAATTATCACTAAATTTTGCCTGAGTCCTGCATAGCTGTAAAAGGAAGGAAGAGTGCACAGGTGGCATCTCCCTTCCTGATCCCTTCAATCCCTGACATCAGGCAAAGGTTTAACGTCTGGGAATAGTCAAGGTGCCCAAGGATTCGAAAAATACTGTAATGTATCAGTCTATGCAGATTACCCAGCTGCTATGAGTGATGGCCTCTAAAAAGAGACTGGGAAAACTAAGAGAAGGCTCAGTTGTAGCTTCATTGCTCTGCAGAGGCCAGCACAATTTCAAGACCCAAAGGTCAAGTGCTGCATTCTGTCCGCTGGGCCTGCTCAAGGAATGATGCTTCCCAGAACTTGTGAGAGGGCAATGCACCACAGCACATTCCCTTACACAAAAAAGCAGCTATGTGCCACAAAATTCAGACTTCTGAATCTGGGCCCCCTTTGTTAGTTTCATTATGAAGTAAAAGCAGTGCCTTCAGACAATCGAACAACTGAAACGTATTCCATGTTTTTGTGGTTCTCCCATAAATGATACCACAGTCAGGCTAAGGAAGTTTCCGCAGTTGGTGTTTCACTGCTGAATCTTCCTTAGACTGACGAAGGGTTTTTGAACCCAAAAGCTTGCTTAATAATTGTTTTCAGCTATTTAAGTTGGTCTAATAAAAGATATCAGATTCATCCAAAGAACCTTGTCTGCCTATGTCCTTAGACCAACACAGCTACAACCTACTCCCCTCCACCATGGGACAGTGCTTGTTTTGGGCAGTACTATCTGATGGCAGCATTTATTAGTTTCTTTTGGCCTAACAGGGTCTCAAGTGTAGACACTGGTATTTTACTGCAGAGCTAATTAGGTAACTCCATAGTAAGCATCTCATGTAGACATGCCTAATGAGTTTATCAGCAAAGTATTAGACAAGGGAGAGCAAAATGTTAACATACCTAACCTGCTTCTGGTAGCTGAGCTAACAAAACACTGAATTGTAGCATGAATGCATAGCTAGAGAATAAGAATGAGAGATAAAATTATTACCTACCCTGTTGGTTAGGGCACTCACTTGGGCCATGGCACACCTTGTTTCGATTCTGTGCCTAGTGAATGTTTAACTAATCATACAAACTGGAACAGCATCAGCAGGAGACCGTGGGGTAATCTACTCCAGAATAACCTAACCACAAGTGCTTCGGCCTCCAGAGAGAGATCAGAAAAAGGTTAAAATCCCCTCAAGTAGAAAACTGATTTAAATTGGATCTCCTGCATCCTGAATGAGTGCCCTAATCCCTGAGTTAATGGATTAAAAGAAGGGGGCGGCTTCTCTTGTGGCAGCCTTGTGAATTAGTACTTCATTTCTTTTGCTTTCTTGAAACAATTCCAGGAGAACAAAACATTTTCTTTGATAACTGGTTAATCTTTTTTGCTACCAAATATAATGTCTCTGCTTTTTGTATCAACAGGAAAAAACAGTTTTAGGCAAGCTAGGTTTGGGGTTTTTTTAAATTTATTTTGATTTCTCAGTTTGGCACCTGAACTATAAACCAGTTATTTCCCTGCCTAATTAAGAGTGTTTTGAAGGATTTTCACCCTCAGAACTGTAGGATTAGTCATCGAAGTGAGTTCCAAAAGCATGACACTAATGGATGACACTTCCAACAGCTTCTCTTTTTTTCTACCAGTGAAACATTAGCCTAGGAGTCTTTGCAGCAGTGACTGATGAGAAGACAGGGAATCTCTTAGCTACTTGGGTCCTAGGACATACAAAAAAATCAACCTAGAACAATATTGGCTGCCAGTACAAATCATAGAACACCCATTTACTAAGCTCATAGGATGATACACTGATTAACAAGCAAACTGCTAAAATCTGCCTCAGCTGCAGTTTCCAGACAGGTTTAAGATATATTCCCATGTAAAATGTTTCACAGTATTATTATTTTCATCCAGAGGTAACAAAGCCACAATTACTGTCCATGATCAATAGAAATGGGTGCAACCTTCTGGCTATGCAGAGATGAACAAAGCTGATCTGACCAGAACTTGACACCAGCTTTTCTAACAGTAGCACTGAACCCCAAATTAATCCTTCTTCATTAAACCTTTATTTTTGCTATAACACCTAAAGAAATCTTGACAAGAATTAGAATTTCTGATGTATTAGGACCACTACCTACTAGGGGTGTGCGAAATGGGCCATATTCGATTCAGAATCAGCCTGAATCAGGAACAGTGATTCTATTTGTTGATTCAGATCACTGTCCCTGATTTGATTCAGCCAAATCTGAATCTGAAATTCGATGCTGATTTGGAGAATCTGCAATTCAGCCATAGACACAGCTTTAAATGTTTTTTCTACATACCTTGAGGTACCAGGCGCAGTTCATGAATGCTGCGATGCTGGGGTAGATGGAGAGCCCCACAGGAACGCAGGGGGCCCCCTCCATGTGCTTGGTGGCAAACCTAGAAGTGGACTGGAAGTATTTCTGGTCCACTTCCAGGTCCACCAGGAGCACGCTGGGGGGCACACCCATGGCCCTTTGGTTCTGCGATCAGCTGCAGGGGGACTCCAGGTCCCCCCCTCCCCCAATCCAGGAGGACCAGTCACCAAGACAGGGGATGTAGCATGGGGGGCCCAGCACACTCCCCATGGGACCCAGAAGTGGACCAGAAGTGGTTCTGGTCCACTTCTGGGTGTGCTGCTGAGTGTGCTCCTATGAGACAGTCCATCCACCCCAGCATCACAGTGCTGATGAGCTGCCTGGTACCTTGAGGTACATAGAAAAAACTTTTAAAGCTGTGTCTAAGTCCGAATCGCTGAATCTTTCCAAATCTCTCTGAGTCGATTCAGAGGGGTCTGATTCAATTCGGAGAGATTAAACAGTCTCCTGATTTGATTTGGATTCAGAGATTTAGCCACTGAATTGGGCCAAATCTCCACTGCATCAAATCAGAGACGAAAGCTTCACACAGCCCTACTGCCTGCCATCCTGACTAACACTGTCTCAATGTCCCCTTCTGCTTTTCTCTATGACTGTATTCATCTGTTGTCTCCTGTCTTGTACGTAGAGTGTAAGATATTTGGGGTGAGGCCCATCAATCATTCTCATCATTCAATCATTCATAATTTCAAACTCAGCACTTATGCGGACCACTGATCAAACAGGACTTATCTTCAGATTGTTTCATGCAACCAAAAGTTTTTCCTCAATCTCTTCTGGAGTCTCACTGTGACTATGAAAATGTAAGCATTTATTTTTGGTTACCACACAGAAACCACAATTATTTATTCTTCTAAATATTCTAAATATCAAATCAAAATAGTACCTTAGTATATTTAGGAGGACCTGCTTTTTAATAGTGATAAGTGTAGTCAGATTTAAAAAGATTACATTTTCTGTCAGGTATGCTTCTTCCCCTAATTATTTTCCCACTATAAGAGATACGTAGGGAATGAATATTGAGCTAAAGTTAGTTAATTATCCAGTTGAGACATTTTAAGGATTGTCATTATTATGGCCTTTGATTATTTTTTAATTTACTTAAAATATATTATTCCACTTAAAACAATATTTGTTTAAATGAGCAGCACCACCTCATTTTGTTACTTGAACTTTTTCTTACATTTGCATAACATACTATGAACAGTTACATAGCGCCTTCATGCCAAGGGCCCCACAAATTACACAATGGTCTGAATACAGCTCTATTAATATGCTGCCACCTCTTGGTACACAGAGTTGGGGTAAGTTATAGTTTTGAGTGCCAAATATTTTGGAAAGAACCACTTGCCTTATCTATACAGTGAAGATAGAATGCTTGTTTTTAAGGTCATTTAAGAAAGCTTCCCTATAGGGTATGCTACATGTTAATCTACCTTTGAAATATAAAGGGGTCAGTCAATGATGTTGGAATTGAACCTGTGATTTAAGTTTTCTACACTACTAAGCCATTAAGCTATTCATTTGGTAAACATATTTTTTATGTTTGTACAGGGCATACCCAATGAAAGATTGATTGGACAAACTTGGAGCACTTGGGTTATCTCTACATTAGGAGTTGCTCTACTATACACTTACATTTTGTTTGGTATGATTCTAAAGTCCCTCTACATGTGCATGTAAAGGCACTATGGGTTCTAAAGTATGATGCAGAAAATTGTGTCTCTTCCCATTACACAAGGTGTGCCACTGCTACTTGTACCTGGAGAAACAAATGTCGTGCTCTCAGAGTTGGTAACATGCCACTGCAGCATTCAACTCCTATGAGTAAAGCTTCTCACAGTCCATATTTTACTTTAAGGAGGAAGCAGGGGCCCAGAGATCTATTGTCTAATATAGTATATTATCAGATGTGCTAATTATCTTAAAGCCATTTGGCTTCATCAACCCAAATATGGTCATAGCCATAATTTCATTATAATTAAAATTGTGTAATACTGCTACGCCTTGTAAAGCAACAATGGCTGATATTCAGAACAAGTTAGATGTCTTAAGTGGGTGACTGACTTAGTTTTTATGAGACACTTCATAAACTGAAAAAAAATCAAAATTATATGGTTTGTTAAATAACTGTCTGCAACTTTGCACCCAATTTTGGCAATTCACCTAATCTGAAAAATGCAGCACTTAAGGAACGCATTATTATGATGTTGGCAGACAAGGTTCTTTGGGTCTTCCTATGTCCTAAAGACCAACATAGCTACAACATATACCCTTGATTATGAAGTTAACACATGAAGAAAATTACATTGTTAATAGTTCTAAAGAACCACATGTCTATTTTAGTAGGTCATACCCATTCTTGTACAGGCCAATAAGGATCATTAAACACTAACAGGTCTCTGAGACCTTCTTCAGAGTCAGTGACATTGTAGACTTCACTAGGGATCTCATTTTCCTTCTGTACAAGATCTGCAGGGCAAAGGAGGCAAATGAACTATGAAAAATATAATCACTGCTTTTACGGTTGCTTTTTTGTTATAAAAACTCCATTTATTTAAACTCCATTAAAAACCACATTTGACTGCCAAAAGCAAAAATACATATTTCTGTTATGTTTACAATTTTTCATTTAAAAGAAAAATGTTCTGACATTTGTTTAGATAATAATATTTTAAATATTTGCCATACTTTACACATATTTTGATGATCTACAGTAATTGATTAACAACCTGAATCCTGCAAATTCAGGCCCCTACAAATTTACAGGGAAAATTTCAAAAGGCAGTGTGTGATTTAGGACCCCAACTCCCATTTTCAGAAGTAAATTAGGCACTCAAGGCCCAGATCCAGGTATTCTGGCACCTAACTCAGATTAAAATCAATAGGAATTAGGCATTTAAATCCTCTGAAAATTTTGTTTTATTGAAGCTAAATGTTACCAAAAATCAAGAAGATTTAGTCTTGTACAGTGTCTTTATACATGCTTGAGGGGGGGCCAAATCCTAGGAAGGTGTGGCCCCCAAGGCAAATCAGCCTGTGTGAGGCCCAGATGTAAAGAAGCCAGTGGAGGCAGCAGCAGGGTGGTGGGGAGTGGGGATGTGGTGAGAGGCCGGAAGCAAAGCTGGCAGCACCATGTCACCAGCACTAAGTGGGCCCTGGAGAAGGGGCCGTGGCCACTTCATGTGATGGCTAGAACCAAAGGGGTTAGTCAGCAAATTAAAACAAAAAAAACTTGCTTCTTCAGAGCATCTAGCAATGGCATAATAGTTAATATTAGCTAAGGCAAAGCTTGCAAAATTGTTTCCTGCAAACGTATCCTGTCTGTCATAAGTATAACTGTAATGTTAAAATTAACTGTCTGTACCAATCATAAGACTAACATAAGCCCCAAGAAGCGGAACTAGAAAACAAAACCTGCAAACTTCAGCTGACCTAACAGTTTTTGCTTAAAGGTTAGTAAAAATGACAAACCTGACCACAAGGTATAAGTAACACATTTCAAAAAATTCCAAAAGGAAGTAACCGAGTAAGTTGAATTTAGGCAGAGAAAATGCTAATCTCAGACCCCAAAGTGATGTGGTATGATTTGCTTATTGGGTAAACCCAAGTTTAGGCAGTAACCTATTATAATAATTTCTAACACCTTTTAACCCCATAAGGTAATAGCTGTAGGGTAAGATTGTGAGTGGCTCTATAGCCAACAGATTCGCATAGTGTACTAATAGATAGTATAGCATAATAGCATAGATTAGCATAATGTACTAATTGGACACATTTGTAGGTGTCCGTAGGGGCTAGATTCCCAAAGGTATTTAAATACTTATTGATAACACTAGGTACCTGTTGTTTTTGTTTCAAAATATTAAGTTTCAATGTGCAACAGAGACAAGTGGGAATTAGCACCCATTACCACCCAAAATCCTAACAGTATTGTTAGACACCTAAATCCCTGTAAATTTCTGCCCCAAAATCTCTGTTCTAAATGTTACTTGTGGTCCTAAGTCCTATAAGGATTTTTGAAAATTCTATTCTGTTCCCAATTCTGGACTTGGCTAAAAATAATGGAAGAATAATTTTCTCAAAATATTTTCCTTACAGTTCTGAGTTGAAACAAGAAACAGAGAAAAGCACATATTATATGATGACTTCAGAATTTTTTAAAAATGGTTTGGCTTGCATTTGGTTTTAAAAATGGAGAAAGATCTGACAGTAGAAAAAGTTCAGATCAGCAAACTAATTTAATGCATACTTATCATAATTTCTGAGCAAACTCACCTCATTATGGAGGTGGATAGATAAGAGCCAAAAGAAAGAGATGTGATCCAATATCACTGTGATCAGCTCCTCTCTCCTTAAACTACCTGCCCTGTCTGTAATTGAACATGAGGACCTTGAATAGACCTCCTTGGTTATATATGGATGCATCAATGACTTCCCTATTTACTGTTACCCTCATATCAAGGGACCGCCATCATTACCAATCATAAATGGAGTTAGATTTTGAGCACTTTGAGCAGAGAGTGTTAGAGTTCACACCCCTAAATGATGAGAAGTACATATCACAAGGATTTATATATAAAGTCACACTGTTAGAAGACAGATAATATGAATGGCGGTCTCTCTCTTGCCCCAGTTAGAAGGAAAATTAAGGTGCTGTATTAGACAATGTCACAACATAATAGACAGCTGGCAAAAATTCAGTTTTGTTTTCTGACTTCCAAGGAAGTGACAGGTTTTTTTAGATTGGATCCCACCATGAATGCATCTACCCCCATCTCCTTTTCTTTACTCGCATAGTTCTTTATTCTTGCTTCTATGACTGATTCACAATTATTTTCTAAATTTCTCTGTAAGAGATCTAACGTGCTTAGCCATATAAGTGAAGAATTCCCCCTCAGTAGCAAAATTTTTGGTTCCTTGCGAAGTTACATTTGATTTTTTTTCCAGTACTGTCTTCTGAACACACTGACCTTTGGTAAGCCTTGTCAAGGGATGCTGAGATATAAAGAACAACAGGTTACCACATAATCTCTTCTTGTTAATGCCTGTTCCTGAAGAGCATTTGCTGGCTTAAAAACAGATTTGACTGACCCAAGATTAAGGAGTCCCTTTATAACAATAACTCTTCTTATCTCTGAATAAAACGGATACCAAAGCAATATCTTCTTGAAGATTCAAATTCACAGAACTAGAAGGTAAGTATCAAACAACTACATAGTAAACACTATATAAGATGTCAAACGAATCCCAAGAGCTGCAGCTTTAAAAATAGTATCACCATCAACATATTTGATTTCTATTTTATAATAGATGTTTTGCAAGTAATTTCTGAGGAAACCTGGGTTATTACATAATTTAGGCTTTATAGGAAGTTTTATACAAAAGCACATAAAAACATGAAGAAATCCCTCTAATATACTTGTGATTTAGGGGAACATTACCACATTTACTTGCATACCACATGCCACCAGATAAGATACACACTCTGACTTCAGAAGGCAAAGTAAAGAAATAGTATTTTTTTTTCTTGCCAGCAGCATAAACACAGGCAGCTGCAGTAGGAGGGAGCAACAACTTGTTTGCTCCATTAGGCCCTTAGCTGCTGGCTGTCTGCGGACAATTCTTCCTGCAGCATCAGCATAGGCAGGAGCACCAGGATAACCCTTCAGCATATGCAGGGTTACATTCCCATTCCTCCTCATCTCATCATTTCACTGTATTGAAGGGAGGCCCTCAACCTGCTGGGGCAGATTCTGCTGCTGCAGCCATATTGGAGCTTAGCTGAGCCCTGACATAACCTCAAGGTGCAGCCCTAGCAATGCAGTATGCACTGAGCCAGCTCTAGCCCAAGGAGAAGCCTCAGCAAGGAACAATCTTTAGCACATTGTTCAAGGAAGAGTCTAGAACTTCTTCACAGTAACAATGGCCAGATTTTGGAATGGGCTTCCAAGGGAGATGGTGCTCTCCCATACCTTGGGGGTCTTTAAGAAAAGGATCGATAGGCAACTGGCTGGGGTCATCTGGCCCCAGCACTCTTCCTGCCTAGGGAGGAGGTCAGACTCAATGATCTGTTGAGGTCCTTTCTGACCATAGCATCTACGAATCTATGAACATTTAGGCCTTGGCTCCATTCAGTAAAATACAGTTATTGAGTTACTGAGTTATGTAATGATGGCTATTCACGATATTGTCCAGAATGATCAACAGTCTTAGGATAAGTCTGGAAGTCTGAAATCTTTAGAAAAAAGCATCAGTAGGTGTCACATTAACTCATCCTTTTCCTTCTGCTCTTTTAGATTTTTTCCCTCCCACCCAGGAAGCCTTGAAGAGATGAGGGAACATGGCACACAGACAGAAGTGACAATTTTTACCCAATATGGTCACAGAAAACAGTTTATAGCCATGACCAAATGCAGGTTCATGGCTGCAGACAGCTTCAAAAATGGCCAATCTGGTGAAAATCTGACCCTCACTGCATGAGAGGTCAGATGAGGACTTTTTCAAAACAGAGCATCTTTTGCAACTTCTATCTGCACTTCCTCCCAGCCTCAAGCTGTTTTTAGAACAGAAGTGGGGAAAGGGAATGGAGGGAGTTAGGTCTGGGAGCTTTTCAGCCCTTGCTGGAGGGTAGAGTCAGTGTATTGCCTTCTCAAGGGGAGGGAGTCCATTCACCCACCCTGACCCTTCCCTGGCTGGGGAACCCCTAGAATGAGCTCCCTCTCCTCCCATTCTCCCCTCCCGTTTTGAAACAGGAACAGGCTGGGAGAGAGATGGGGTTGATGGTGAGGAAACTGGCTGCAGCCTCCCAGGCAAAAGCTAGATTGCCCTTCCCCCTGCAACCAAGAGTGAACTTCTGTTTGTTCCACGGATCATTGCAACTCAGAACGTTTCCTGCAAAACCTTTGCAGTTACAGCAGGGAGTTGTACTTCTGTCTTACCCATGGTATCAGATACAGATGTTAAATAACATTATGTGAACCTTCTGCTTGAGTTCCAAGTAATAATCTTTAAAAAATAATTGATAGAGGTAGAGTTTTCCTTGGATCCATATGCTGTACCATCCCCACACAGGAAACACCAGCAAGGTCCTAAGTATCGCTTAGACTGCCCTTGAGCCAAGATGGACAGAGTTCTGGTAATATTTCCAGACTACAAAAAGGAGAGAAATATAAGGTCTGGTGGAACTTACAGATTGATTAGATCCTGAAAATAATCATTTAGAGCACTTAGCTAAAAGCAGGCAGCCTGGCCTTCCTTAATTTGAATGTGGCTTGAGGTAAAATGAAGACAGGTTAATGACCTGTGAAAGAAATCTGAGACCAGTGTACACAGTAATCTGCAGTGACAGTTGAAGATCACAGTGCAAAAGAAATGTAAGCACACAGTACAAGAAGGACCACAGTACAAGGCCGGACTCTCCTGGGTGACTCTGAATAATACTGTCTTTACCACGATCATCTAGAGTCCAGTCTTACATAGGTAGGCATGAAGGAAAAGCTCAGTACCTTTATGAGAATAAGACTTAAATGGTTTTTTGCCAGAACAAATGAGTTAAACAGAGGATTCCTTTTGAAAGGTAAGCAAAGACTGTTAATCGTTGAATTACAAGATGGAAAGCCAAGGTGGAAGTGTGTGACAGTTTAAAGAGCTGTGATCATTGCGTGTATAGAATATGACTGACTTCTGCAGATTTATTGACCTGGAGAATATCTCCTACTTAAGCAAATAAGGTTCACAGATTAAAAATACCTTGTTCTTCTCACGTGAGCTTTTTCCTTCTAGTGTCCCCAGCTATGCTTGAAGGAGAACCTACAAGTCCCATGAAAGTGAATAAAAGGTAAGAACAGTAACTGAGACCCAATTATAAACAATTTCAATATACAAAATGTGCTAGAGCTGTGTTGTTCATCTGGCCCTTCATACAGTGGATCTGCTGAAGCACCCCAGTGCATCCATGAGGCAACCCATCAATATATAAAATTGTGACTATGGGTTGAAATATAGTTCCCAAGTTCTTCCAGGGATCAGTGATTATATGATAAACTAGAAGAGTTCCCTTAGAATCCTCAAAATATGCTTCATCAGTATATATTTAGGAAGCCTTTAATTTCTGCATTGACTGTGGTGCAATGAGTCTGCATGCATGAATTTCATGCACAGTTTTGGCCAAAAGCTAATTTCTGCCTATTATTATAGTTGCTTTTCTGTGAGTAAAAGAATGAAAAAAATCAAACACACTAGTTTATGTTAAGAACTAAGAACCATGAAACATCATTGTAAAAAATAAAACAGTTGCTAAATTTCAGAAGTATAAAAGACTATCCAAAATTACTAAAATACTAGGGCACAAAATCATTTCCCCAAAACTTAGGCCATATTTGTTAGTGGTTTAAAATCCTGTTTCTAATTCAAAAGTATATTTTTACAATCATTTCCAATTCAAAGTATATTTTCACATTTGAGTTCTAGCCCTCAACACAAGGTCTTTTCAATAGCAAGGATGATCCAGCCAAAGGTCATGATCCAAAAAAGATTTACTACCATGTGCTTACCCTCTGATTTCAAAGGGACTTTGATTTCACAGTGTAAAAAGTTAGGTAATAAGTCTTTGCACAATTAAGGCATTCATTTTAGTACTGCAAATAACATTACAATTCACTATTTAAAAAGCAAACAAGCAGAAAGATTCATCTGAAAATAAAAACTTTAGTTAATTGGGTAAACTAGATCAAATAGAAGAAAGTAAGCACACCATGGGAATTGAAAACATGAGTTAAATCAAAGAATGTAAAAATGTATCTACCAAGGTTTACTAGAGTAAAAAGGCAAATAAACACTGAGATAATTTGCTTCAAACAATGAAAATCAGAGGTAAACAATGGATAAATGTAGAAAAAAGACTTCTGAACTCAAATTAACTTTGTTCGAGGAGATTACAGCCAAGTCCAAACATTTATTAAAGAAAAATAATCAAAGTATATCAGCAATAAAACATTGTTTCATAATTAAAAAGGCCAAAGAAAGTTGTTGAAGGAACAGTCGCAGCATCTTCTCTAGGCTGTGTAATTATAGATTGAGCTGAGAGTCAAGTCTTTGGAAGGTAGATGAGGAAGCAGTAGATTTATTTATTTTTCATGCTGGCATTGAGATTCAAAGGTGAAATGATTTTTAAAAATAGTTAAGTTAATAAATTCTTTCTTGGACCCAAGTATAAGTCACAGCTGTGCTATAAGCACCATCTTGATCTGCTCTTATTGTACACTACACTTCTTTATACTCTTTAATGCATAGGAGTTCAATCAGTTTATATGGAGAATTTGTTCAAGTATTAGACTCCTGCAGACTCCTCAACCAATTATCAGAGTACATTTGTTCTCCTGAAGAGATGCAGGATTTGAGCAAAAAGTGGCACTTGCATGCACAATGGCTTCCTTGGGAAATACCTCTTCATCTTTTCTCCATATTCCCCTGTGTAACCTATATAAGACATGTCAAAATCACCTTTGACCCTGGGCTGGATAAGGACCATGGGGCTTCTCTGTGGGCTGGATCTTCATGACTAGCAGCAGCAACCATAGTGACAGCAACTTCAGAGCTGGGTAGAGACAGCTGCAGAGACAGCAGCAGGCTGGGCAGTAGGGCTATGTTGGCAGTGCTGCCACTTGCCCATCACAGGTTGTGTTCAGTAGGGCTCAAGCATCCTACCACATCCCTAAGTTCCATGGTCTACCAGTCCCCACTGGGCTGGATGGAGCAACAGCAGGCTGGATCCATCCCACAGTCCACATGCTTAAGACCCCTATGTTCTAGGATAGGATTTAGGATGCAACAAAACCAAAGGGAAACTCTGGGATGTGTAGATCTGAGAGAGAGGCTCTGAGCCTAACTCAACGAGTTTCTGAAGGAATCATTCAAAAAGTCAGCCAGAAGACTTCTGGTTTGCTAGTTGTCCTGACTACCCAGCCAAACCCAGATCTCTTCAAGACAACTGTGGGTAATGGTAGATGCTTTGCTTACCTCACTGGTATATTTCTTTTCTTTTCACCTTGTAATTTTTATGTTGCTATACTTTTAATCATGACAAATGCATATATGGTATAACTGCCCTTAGTGTGCCTGTCTTCAGCTTTCTCATGCCCCACAAAATAAACCTCAAGTTGTAGCAAAGAACCAGTAATATAATTAATCCTAAAAGGGCGAAACCAGTTAGGGATTTTTTTATCCTGTCACTTTACTGAACATTACGTGTAAGATTTAAGCATAACCATACATACCTTACGAATCTGAAGGGAGCCAGTTTTGCAGCACAGGAAATGCTACTCATGGCATTTTCCTATTATGCAACATTTTCTTAAATGATACGTATTCACTGGACTCTGCCACTGCTGCAGAAGGGAAAGAACATGTCTTCTTCACAATCCAAACATTGTGCTGTAGGAAAACCGGCTGAACATAGGCAGTCTGAGTCAGCCAATTAGAGCTGCCCTTTGCACTGATGCCATCTGTCACCAGATGGACTATGGGAGCCTGCAGAGCATGCTGAGATATGTGCAGGTCTCCTACCTCCTGCCCCCAGCTGCACAGTGTCAGTACTACAATCCTCTCTGCTTTTTAGGTTCTCAGCTTTTTAATGGCTGTATGCACAGCTCAGTGTAACTTTCTCTACCAGAAGAACAAACCTGAGATAATTCTTCCAGATTATTTGATTGAGTGTACTTATCCTTAGTTGTACAGAGTTAATCCCCAGTGATAAGCTTACTTTACTTTTCTTTTTAACCATACTGATCTAGTCCTCAAAGGATTTCTCTTGCAATAGTAATTGCAATTAGAATAGTAACTTCCCATCTCTTTCTGGACTAGTTATTCAAAGACCAGTTCACTACAAATTAAGCAACCTTCAGCTTGGATTTCCAATAAAATTTTACTTTATAACATTTTATACAGCAGATATGCAGATGATCTGAAAATACCTTTTTTCACATTTTTGACACATCTCTAAAAATGGCTTATACTTTCTCCTTGGGGCAACAGCCAACCAGCATAATACAAAGCAGTCCCAAGGCTGCTCTAAATTATGCTAAGAGGTAGAACAGCCCTCAGCCAGCCTCAGGATCTTAAAGCCACTTTTGCCCATGACAACCGTCAATCTTCAGTTATTTTAGCCACAACTGAAGATCCAGCTCTAGGTCTCAATCCCAAATTGCTTGCAACCTTAAATAATGTATCATTCACTATAACTGGTTTCCTTAAGTATAATGAGCAAAAACTAGTCCATTAACTAGCAAGATGTGGGATTGCAACAGCAAGAAGTAGAATGTTTTCTATGAAAGTGAATTCATTAGATGCAACAATGTTGTGTTCTTTCTATAGCTAAAGGTCTATGGTAGTATATTGCTAGGATACATATAATTTTGGCTTAGTTCCACAAAATGAATGGTAGAACTGCCTCAATTTAATTACCACCCCATGAAGCATTCTGACAGCTCCAATGCAGTGCTTAGTAAGCATTTTACCTCAGACAGCTTGAAGATGTATTGTAGCACTGAAATTACTATACGTACCATGACTTGTTCTGTCATCCTACTTTGGGAATGCAGCATGCTTGTCTCTATAATGAGCTGTCTGATGTTCACCCATTTCACCTGTAGCAAACAGGAGTAAAATGTAAGTTACCATAAGTTGGCATATTAGTTGGATACAAACAAAAATATTCATTTTGCAAAAGATTTCATATTCTTTAACCTATCTAGACAAGCTCAATACGTAATTTACTCATATTCTCACATTTGGTGTTGAAAAACATTTTTCATTTTCTAAAGTTTTAATCATAGATTAATATAGCCTAAAAATTATTATTATTTTCCTTCAGTACCCTGTATGATCCTGAAAAGTATATCAAGAAAGACATGATATGGCATGCATAAATGACAACATATGCAGGAATATCAATAGTACATATATAAAATGTAAATACTTATAGGAGGACATGTGTCCTGTAAAATACAATTAACTATGTGAGAGAAGTAGAAAATAGTTTTCACAGCCAGTTTCAAGGACACAATTTTGAATAAAAAACACTCAGTAGGAGTCTCCTAACAGGAAGCTCCAAACCTACTATATTTAAATAGTGAATACTTAGTAACACTTCTAAACTAAAAATATTCTCTTTCCTATTGGAAGGTTCTGTATCTTTGTCTTAGGATATTAATAATTTCACAAAAATCAGTCATTTGCAAAGAAAAAAGGATTAACTCATAACTAAAATCTAAGGTGATCAAACACTATGTGAAAACCTCTGCAGATATACATCCTTAAAAATTAAGGAGCTCTCTGTTGCATTTTTAATTATGTAGCCAGACTTTTTCCTAATAGGTCACATTAACAATGCCTAACTAAGGCCCTAAAGTAAATCATGCAGGCATATGCTTAGCTCTTAGCACTGAAGCCACTGGAACTTCTCGTGCACTTAAAGGTAAGGTCCAAATCACAACAGTCAGTAAGAATCTTCACGGTAACTTTAGTGGACTTGAATCAATTTAATCATGGACAGAAGGATAGATGCTGAAGTCTAAGCTCCTCTCTTGGACTTTCCCAGACCATACCGTTATTAAAACACAACAGGAAATATACCAGGAAGTCTAAAGCCAGGCCCCTGAAATAAATAGGTAAAATCAAGGATCTAAGCTTCATTCTGTCCTTTAAAGATGTTAATGGAAAGTGTGATTGTCTTTGCAATACACACTTAAAAACCTAAGTGGAAAGAGAAGACCTTCAAGCACCTAATTTTAGGTACCTAAAGGGCACATCTACATGTCACCCTATAGCGAAGCAGCAATGTGCTACATTGCCATACAGCATGCTACGGTGATGTAGTAACCACGCAGGTCTACACATGATCGCCAGCTATATCGCCATAATGGCACACTCCAGGTACAGTGCACTGCTATGGCAACATAGCAACAAAATTTAACCATGTGCCGTGCACACAGTGCAGTAACCGCCCATAATATGCCGTGCTTTAGAAGGAAGTACTAAAGCGCAGCACCTTAGCAACATCACTGTACAGTGACATATAGACATGCTCAAAGATAACTCCCTCAAGAACCTTAACTGTGCTAACATGGCACAAGGACCTGTTATACCTCTATTTTTGCTTAAATTATGAAAAAATCTGATATGCACACATACAGAGCCAATGTTGGGACCAATCCATAAATTTCAGTTTCAGAGGCAATGATGTGTGTGACAAATAACTTGGTATTTCTTATTAAAAATCTTTAGAACATTAAATATAAACATGCAAGCAAAGGTTCTGCATTTGTGTTTGGTAGGTGTTGGCTCCGTTACAGACATTCACTTCATTTAACTACATTAGTACACACCACTTATTATAGGAGAGGGTTATTTCTCTAACTTTATTTTTTTTCTGTTATTATAAAGATGAACAAAATTCCACTTCCCCCCCAGTTTCTTCTTTTGAGTAAGGGACACCAAGAGAAATGCACAGTCCCTCCCTCCTCCCTCCCTGAGATAAACAAGCTTATCAAAATAAAGACACATCAGGACTTGGAAAGCATTTTCCCAGTCACTATTACTTGAAAGCAGGAGTTTCGCTCAAAAAACCCCATAATGTCCAAGAAGAAACAACACTCTGAACAGAGATGAAAAATTGTAGATTACTTTCACAACCTATTATTCTACAATGGACAAAATATCCACACTCTAGCTAGGCTTCTTTGAAAAGCATATTTTCCTTTTATATAAAGATAAAAAGCAAAGCTTTCAGGTCAGGGGCTATAGGGGAAAAGAGCTAATGTCTCCATGTGCTTTGATGTTACAAGTAGTTCTTCGTTACAGAAGTGTATTAAAGCTACTAGTAAACTGAGCCAGCATATTTAATAACAACCATCTTCAATATGGGTGGTACATGGAATATTCTGTACACAACACAGGAAAGCAAGCTTATGTGCATTATGAGAAAGTAACAAACCTTTATTTTAGCATGCTAACGTTACTTTAAAATATGGCATAGCTAAAAGGTAATATGTGATTTATGGATCCCATAGGAAGACCTTTCTTTATAAATATATCTGAAACAACTATAGACAGCAAAACAGGATTAAGTGTTCCTCTCACAGTGAAATGTAACATACATAATAGGTTTTCTACTGGTGTATAATGTCTGAAAACAGCAAATTTCAGTCTATCGAGTGCTAAACATAACAGTGATGATTAATAGCATATGGTGTCACTGTTCCTGTTGAAGCTGAAGGCGGTTCTATAGGAACCAATCTAAAACAACATGGTTTAATTCAGTTGTCTTTCACAAACTCTTAGGAGTGACAGCTGAGGGACCCAATCCACTAATGCTAATTTGCATGTTAACCAGCCTCATGGAGTGCTTTACCTTACAATTTTACCTCAAGAAAATATACCTAGAAACATATCTGAAAAACAAAAAAATCAATCTACCAGTACATACAGTAAGCATGCTTTCACTGGAATGCAGTATATGCCTATGTAACAGTAATGGATGCATTTAGAAATGTTTAAGGACGCACTGTACTTTTTATATCTACATAAACTGAAACTCTACTATCAGTACTGAGTCTCGAATTTCAAAAATCCTCCTACCATGGTCTATTTTTATCCAAGTAAGCCAAACTTTTAGATATGGGAAAATGCAATTTCTGATAGAGTTTTAAATACATCTGGAAATTAATTTTGTTTGCATATTAATGAAGTGCTAATTGCTCATTGAGACCAATCTTTATGTACCTTACACTAATTCTATTTGGATATTGTGCAGTTTGTATATTGATTTACAAAGACAAAAATAAGGAAGGCTGTCCACCAAAAAATATCATCTAGTCAGCAATGTTCATTAAATTTGACATAAATGCAGTCACACTGACATTGGTGTGGGGACAAGCACAGTCAGAGCTTCATGAGCAGTCATGCCATAGTGGCTTTTTCTGCCAGCACAGTTCACAAACAATCAGATTTAGGAGCTTTTATAATAGCTCTGGGTTCCAGCCAGCACAATACAGTAAAAATCGTCAATAGAGGAGATGCCTATAGAAGAGAATGCTTAGGCTAACAAACCTTTATGAAGACCCTGCACCGGGAAGCCTATCCACCAGGATATGAGCAACAGCAAGAGAAATCAGGGAGACAGAGTGGGATTAAGAAAATCTGGGATGACAGTGGCGGGGCACTGAGGGGAACCAGAAGAAAGAGAAACTGAGAAAAGCTAGACAGTCCTCTGAAGATTTATCTTTCCCTCCACACTATGCTCATTCTCATTGTTTTTAAAATGAGCAGGGAAAATAGAAAGCAGAAAAAGGAATGAATTTCGTAGAAACAGGTAAAGAACAGAAAAACTGGGGAGAGACAAGAAATTGGAGGAAAAACGTAATTTCATAGATTCATAGATTGTGAAACTGGAAGGGACCTTGGAAGATCATCGGGTCCAGCCCCCTGCATCAAGCAGGGAAGATAACTGGGGGTCAGGTGACCCCAGCAAGGTGACTGTCTAGTCTCCTCTTGAAGATGTCCAGGGTAGGTGATTGTACCACCTCTGGAGGGAGCTTATTCCACAGTCTGAACACCTTGACTGTGAAGAAGTTTTTCCTAATGTTGAACCTCAATCGGTCTTCCAGGAGTTTTTGGCCATTACTCCTAGTTTTCCCCTCGGGTGCCCTGATGAACAGTTACTTACTGAGCCCTTGATGTACACCCCTGGTGTAGGGGTAAGCTACTACCAGGCGCCCTCTCAACCTTCTTTTCTTCAGGCTGAAGATTCCCAGTTCCCTCAGCCTTTCCTCGTATGGCTTGCCATGTAAGACTCTGATTATACGGGTGGCTCTTCTTTGGACTCTCTCAAGCTTGTCCATGTCTGTGTTAAAGTGCAGTGCCCAGAACTGGATGCAGTACTCCAGCTGTGGTCTCACCAGTGCTGAGTAGAGCGGAAGAATCACCTCCTTGGTTTTGCTGGAAATGCATCGATTGATGCATGCCAGAGTATTATTTGCCATACTGGCTACAGCATTGCACTGCTGGCTCATATTCATACTGTGGTCTATTATTACCCCAGGTCCCTTTCATTCATGGTGCTAGTCAGTTTGGTGCCACCAAGCCTGTAGGTGTGTTGGGGGTTGCCTGTAGGTGTGTCATCATCCCAAGGTGGAGCACTTTACATTTTTTGACATTGAACTTCATCAGATTCTGCTCCACCCAACTTGATAGCCTGTCTAGGTCCACCTGTATCTGTAGCCTATCTTCAAGCATGACCACACTTCCCCATAACTTGGTATAATCCACAAACTTGACCAGTGAGCTCTTCACAATTTAGAGGGAATTTGAAAAAAAGAGAGGGAGGAAAAAGCTAAAGAAAATAAAGAAGAACAAGCTGTGAAAAGTTTTTAAAAAATGTAAATGTTTAACAGGGAGGAAGGAAAAAAAAGTCAGTTCTTGATCTAGCCCTTCCCATGCTGGGTGCAGCAGTATGGAGGGAGGATGGAGCCACTATTCTCCCAGGCGGCTGAAGTAGAATTATTTGTTTGATTTACATGCTAACTCACCTAACAATAGCTGGGGATAGCTTACAGCAAGAAAACAAAATAACTTGGAAAATAGGAGCATGAACAAGAGAACAAAGCAAGAGAACAAAACTACTTATAAAAATTGAGTAACAAAATATAACAGAGACTCCTCACACATGTCCACAAACAGCCTCCCAGCCTAAACTTGCTTTCTAAGTGCCTTTGTAAGGTTTTTTAGTGGTTCCAGAAGATGCCGAGGTTGAAGCTCTGGTAGAACTAAAGGGGAAGGAAGTTGCAGAGCTGAAATGGAATGACCCCTTACTCATTTATATGACAAATAGGATCTAGAACCAGCTTTTTAATTAAATAGTTCCATAGTTTCACAACTTCCAATTTTATCTTTGGAAATATAGTTTATTTTAAAAAGCATTTAGGTAATGTGATTGGTTGAATACCCATGAGAAAATGTGTTCCAGATATATGTAAGTCACTCTTATGGATAGCAATCTCATCGTTATATCTAGTTTCTGCTTGATTTATAAATGTTGGAGTCCAGAAAATAACATGGGCTCCACAATGGTATGAAATCACTTGATGTATTTCTCTTATTTAAGCCTTTCATTTTTAATTAAAACCATAGCATGGTTCAGAAATGAAGTGGTATTTGATTTTCTTTGTCATGCATTAAATTATATTCATCCTAGGATAACAGTACACCCCAACAGGCTTCTGATGAGAAGTCAGTATGGATACTAGAAACTTAAATACGCTGCTTAGGTATAAGCTCTAAATAATATACACATCTGATGATTTCTTAAGGCCTTAAGACAGAGAAACCTGATTCTAATGTCTGTTCCAATGTCCAACAAGCAGTACCTTAATGTGCAAGTAACTTTATGACTTGGATTCAGGTATTACTTCAGTATTAGTAGGTTCAGTAGGCTATAGTCTTACAATAGTAGATTCTTTGACAAATGAGGTAAATGAAACATGAAATAGTGTAATGAAGGAGTAAGCAATAAAAGCAATAGAAATACTAGCAGAATACATGTTTTAGTATCAAGAATATCAACAGTGTCAAAAATACCATTAGCTATACTTTCAGTAAGTTTTTTCTCATACATCCCAAACAACTACACTTCAAAGAAATAAAATATCACAGACTAAGGCCATAGACCGACATTAATTTCTACCAATGCAAATTTCTGGGAAATTTGAAATCTTCCTGAGAGAGGAACTGTACAGGTGTTTCAGCCTGAATACACCCCTTTTTCCTGCTCTCTGTGGCTTTCTCAGACTGAGGTCACCCTAGTCAGGGGAAGGCATGGGGAACAGCTGCTGCTCCACTCATCAGCAATCAGGAGTCAAACTGCAGGAAGATACGCATGCACCTTCTGCAGAAAAAAGTCCAACTGGAGGAAGGCACAAGGAAAGTTGCTGTTTGCCTCTTCCCAGTAATGGAGGAGGTGAGCAGAAGCATACAGGCATTCATTCTGGTGGGAGAAACTCTCATGCAGAGGAGAGCTTTCAGGTTTCAAGTGGAAGAGCATTCTCATGAATGCCAGTACACTAGCAATTTCTAGGGGGAGAGCAGCATATCTTGTGCTAGAAATATAACATGAGGGCAACATCCTGAGGGATAGCCAGCATGGGTTTGTCACGGGTGGATCTTACCTGATCAATCTCATCTCCTTCTATGACCAGATGACATACTACCTTCACAAGGGAAAAGAGACTGATGTCATATATTTGGACTTTTAAAAAGCCTTTGATCTGGTGTCCCATGACCTCCTCATGGAAAAATTGGCTAACTGTGTCCTCGGCTACACCAAAGCCCGATGGCTGGGAAATTGGCTGTGAGGTCAGACCCAGAGAATAATAGTCAATGGTAGCAAATCATTATGGCGCTCCATGACCATGGGCGTCCCTCAAGGCTCTGTCCTTGGACTGGTTCTTTTTTAATATCTTTATCAATGATGTGGACATTGGTGTCAGAAGTGCACTGGCTAAGTTTGCCGATGACACTAAACATTGGGGCATAGCGTCCACACCTGTGGATGGGCTAGTGATCCAAGCTGACTTGGATAAACTTAGTAAGTGGGCGGATACAAACCTGATGATGTTCAATAACAATGAATGTAAGGTATTCCACCTCGGGGGAAAAAAACCTGCAGCATGCTTATAGGCTCGGCAGTGCTATGCTTGCTAGCAGTACTGCTGAAAGAGACTCAGGGGTCATGATTGAATACAAGATGAACATAAGCCACCAATGCGATGTCGCAACTGGTAAAGCTAACCAAATTCTGGCTTGTATCCATAGATGCTTCCCCAGTAAGTCTCAGGATGTCATCCTCCCTCTGTACTCAGACTTGATGAGGCCACAGCTGGAGTACTGCATCCAATTCTGGGCTCTGCAATTCAAGAAGGATGTCAATAAGCTTGAGAGAGTCCAGAGGAAAGTCACGGACATGATCAGAGGGCAAGAGAATAGGCCTTATGAAGAGAGAATGAGAGCCATGGGGCTCTTCAGCCTGAAAAAGCTCAGGCTCAGGGGGCACCTGGTGGCTGCTTATAAGTACATAAGGGGCATACATCAGAACCTGGGAGAACATCTGTTCACCAGAACACCCCAAGGTAAAATAAGGGCCAATGGTCATAAACTCCTACAGGACTGTTTCAGGCTGGACATAAGAAAAAATGTCTTTACTGTTCAAGCCCCCAAGACCTGGAACAGACTCTAAGACTGAAGATTTTTTTAGTTTAGGACACATGAGTACATTCAAGTACACTGCTGTTGTAAACCACATACTTTTCATTGCAGCACATTGTTTTGCTTAAAGAAAGGAAGACAAGCAGTGGGAGGTAGGAATGAATCTTAGATGGAAAACTGTCTCCGCACATGTATAAAATGCAAAGCAGGGCTGTCCCAGCCACCTGCGAAGGGTTTGGGATTTGAGTATGGTCGGGGGTAGAAAGGTAAGAAAGGTTTATTGACTTAACAAAAACACAACTACGTGTAGTAATAAGATAAACAATGACAGACAATAACAATTCACATGAGTAACTTATCAGCAGTCCCCTCTGATGCCTGATGTACAACAAGTTTCTCTTTCCACAAAGTTCAGTGAAGTCAGGCATCCCCAATCAGAGCTGTCCAAGAGGTACCGGGAAGGACCCTGGAATTCAGTCCTTGGGCTCCTCGAGATCTATGGGCCCACTGATCCAGGTCAACAGCTAACTAATCCTCCTCACAAAGCTGTATCTATCTTCAGAATGATTTCCAGATATTCCAGCCAATTTATAGCTTCTGAACGGTACTGATAACGTACAGCCACTCAGATTCTTTTTACTTCAACTGTCCTTAGACTGACCAATAGCAGTACAAGCCTTGCATTCCTTTGATAAAGTTAATTTTAACTATGCCACAAGGCCTTACTACTTCAAGGCTTTGCTAAATTTACTAGGCCTTACTTTATACAAGGCCTTACTACATCTTAAACTTTAATTAGGCCCTTAGCAACAACATATAGCTTAATATCTAAACGAATACAGAAAAACACTTGGTCTAATCTTTATAGAGCCTTTAGCAAGCACCTTTATCACACAGACATAATTTTTAGCTATCACACAGGGCAACTCAAAAGGATCAAAAACAGCTGGAAACAGAGTGTGCAAGTTACTTTAAGATAAGAACAGATAGGCAGTTTTCTCTCCAAATGATCAAAACCCATCTTGGTTAGTTTTTTCTCTCTACTATTGGAAACCTGTTCTAGAACCTTACTGCTCTGATGGTTAGAAACCATCCAACCTCGTATCCAGCCTCAGTTTGTTCATGGATTGTATATACCCATTTGTTCTTGTGCCAGCATTGTCACTTAGCATTTCTCATTCCTTGGAATTTACCTTGCTAACATTTTTACAGGGACCATAAATCTCCCTCCTTGAGCCTTCATTTCATTACAGCCACATACAAGCATTGAAATTAACTGTGAGGTGTCTTACAGTTTTGTTCTGGTAGAAAATCCTACTGGAACACCAGTGTACAAACATTAGAGTGGTAAGATAGGTGCTGTGCAGATAGCCTGCACTGCTGATGATGCACAGCCAGGGCCCCCACTGTGCACGCATCCCAGAATGCTCTGCAGACTCCCTTGGTGCCAGAGCAGAGCTGACTGGCTGACTATCCTAGGAAACCACATGCCCCAGGGGATTCCCAGTCACAATCCCTCCTCTTCCCTCTGCTACTGTGAGACTTTGAGAGAGAGGCTCCAGAACATGTTTCCTCTTGTCAGTTGCAGACATGTCAATTTCTAGGTCTTGATCTGGGTCTGCAAGATGCAGTGGTTTAGGTCTAGGCCTGGGTTTGAGTCTGGGCCAGGTCTTGGGGTCACATGCAGGGGACACAGCTGCCTTGGCACCCTGTGTCCCTATGCTACTGTGGAGTGGAGTGCAGGGTTAGTGAAAGGCACAGGGCTTCCCTGGCCCTGGGGCAGTCAGGAGGAGGGCGCTGCCCTGTGCTCAGCTGAAGCAATGGAGTCCAATCCAAGTACCAGACTGTCTTCCTTAAGCTGGGGCCAAAGGGAGGACAGAGCTATACATGGTGGGATTCTGGAGGATGGTGCTGTGGTATCTGTTGGAAGGCTAAATGTACATGCATTCATTTCCTGGAAGCCACTTCTACCGGGTTGGACTTAGGTTAATTTTCTCTTTGGACCACCCATTTGGGTCCAGGAGAAATGGTGTGACCATTTTTATACCCAGAGTTTCTACTAGGAGAACTGCAGTTCTCTCAGTAGAAGTGTATGAAGCCTAGATTAAAGAATCAAGCTCTTGTTCCTTCCCCTCATAAGATAGCATCCCCTAGAAAATATAGTAGCCCTTCTCTTCCAGTTTGAATGAAAGAGGACTGTAAATTATTTTTACATTAGATATGTAAATTATTATCCACACAAGTTTGCAACATCACCCTTCATAATGGAAAAAATATTTCTCCAACTCTAATGGAAACATAATATCTGGTATATCCAAGACTGCATCTGCATTTTTCATGACTACATCACATTGACAGTTTAGAGTTTTTCAATGATTATCAAATACACTTAGGTCTTCCTCTTTGTTTGCCCTTTGCAATTGATGTGACATGAGTTTAAAGCAATTATTTTTGTTACTTGTCCCTAAATCCATAACTTGCACATCATACTATTACATTTCATCCCATTTCTACTGCCTTAGTCTTCAAGGTCAATTCTTCCAGCATTATCCTTTTCTGTATTGATGATGATGCAACTTTGCATTATCCACAAATTTAATAAATGTATATTTATTGGTTGTGCCAAAGTCATTACTCTCAAGACCAGTTCTTGATTAACACCACTAGCCTAATAGTTCTCCTTTAAAACATAATATGTTGTTTCTTCTAGTTACCCAATATCTTACCCAGCTTGTAATTTTTGTCCTAAAACCCATCCTCTCAAGCAAAATTAATCATTCTCCATATTGCAACATGTCAGATGTTTCATAGAAGCTCAGCTCAAAAATCAGTTTTCTTGCTCCTTTGATTAAAAGAAATTCTAAGCCTTTTCAATTTTCAAGGATCTTTGACCAAGTGTCAGAGATTCCTGTCACTTTAAGTGGAAAATGCAGCAGGATAATCTTGCTGTGTAGGGCTGCAGCAGAGAGCAAGCTGGCCATTACTCAAAAGGGAAACACCCGTGGGTGGCTAAGGCCCAGCCACATGACCAGACGGGGCAGGGCTTAGAGGCATAAAAACCCAGTGTTTGGAGCAAGGAAGGCAGTCTGGTCCTGCAGGACATAGACAAAGAAGCTCCTGGGAGAAAGAAAATTCAGGAAACCAGCCCACAAATACCCAAGGGAACTGGAAGAAGACCATGAAGGGGGAAGTTTTGCTTGGAGTGGGGGCACTGATCTAGAGTGGAGATAATGTTTAATTGGAAGTGGTTGTTTAAATTTGTGTATGTTTAAGTTTAACATCAGAGGACTGGATGTGGCTAATAGGGAAGGATTGGAAGCAATGCAGGGGGTGCCTGGGAGGCACTTTGGGGGTCTGAGCCCAGAGAGGGCAAGATAGAGCCTCGATGGAGTGAGCAGTGGCTGGGACTAAGGAGCCAGGCCAGAGCCAATGCACCAAGGCTTAGGAGTTCCCAGCTAGGGCAGTCAACAGGCCAAAGCTGAGAGGGCTGAAACATGTGCAAACTGGTGTCTGGATTGAGCGTGACATCTGTGAGGCATGGGCATGGCTATAGGGGTGGAGGAGGCCATGAGTACAGCTCATAAGGCACCTGGTGCCCTAAAGCACCAGAAGGGCCATGACTTAGTGCCTGATGGACAAGATAATAGATCAGTTTCCCTTTTGAAAGAAAAAAAATCCTTCAGTTACTACCTGTTTCTGCATTATCCCTCCAGTTCATTTAAATTGAATCAAGTTGTTATCAATCGGAGTAAAGCTATTTTCTACCACCAGCTTTTCTGTAACACTCTGCTTACCAATACCAAGTCTAAAACAGCATCATCAACTCTTGTTTTGGTAACTGTTTCATAAAGAAATCTGTTATCCATTACCCTCAGGGTAAAAATGGATTACATTATTAGATGAATTTCTTCAGTTTGAGAAATTAAAGTCCTGTACAAAGGCAGAAGTCAAGTATTTGAATAATTATTAAATAGATCTCTGTCCAAATCCAAGCTTGATAGATGGAATTCATATTCTCTTTCTAGTGTAAATATCACTTCTTGAGTCTTCTGACCACCAGCTCTAGCAGTCTATATTGTAGACCTATGACACAATCTAACACATCAGTGAACACCCAAGAGCAAGTCATGTGAAATTAACTGATAGAACAGAGTACCAGTGTGTGAATGATTTTCATACAGTCTACCTGTGTGCACAATTTGTAGCAATAAAGTGTGTGTGTGTGTGTGTGTGTGTGTGTACAGAAATCATTACTGCTGTTAACTACACCAATACAGTTTAAGGCTATCAGATATGTACATAGATCTTTTATAAAGCAAACACCCCTTGGTTTTTTGTATAGAAATTTAGTCTCAGAATTTTGACCTATTTTTATTGCAATGTGTATGTTTTTCTGGATATTTTATTATTAAATTAATACAGCATTAAGATTTTAATTTAAATATTATTAAATAAAGTTGAATAAACGAGGCAGTGACAGCAGTCTGAGTACGTCACCGACCTGGCTAGTATCAGCAGTGTTTGTTCCAGAGACATTATAATAGAATCCTTCCTGAGGCAGAATGAGTTAAAAAACTAGGAGTTCCCAGTTTATACCATTTCTGTAATGGGACCGGCAAAAGATGCATCTAACACCACTTCCTGAACCTTATTCTAAAAATATTTATTATTTGACTCTACATACCTGCTTTTCACCCTGGGTAGCAGATTGCACATCAGCCCTGTGGTGTGAAACATCTCTGTAGGTCCCTCTACACATGTGCCTCACTGTGCAGGTGTTACTGCACAGTCATTTAGTAGTTGGTAAATAACTGCACAGTCCCAGCACCACATGGGCTGTTTCTGACCCTACTCCACAGGACCAATGAGCTACGGTGCAGTAGCTTGTTGCTACTATCATGGTTTTTGCCCACCAATGCCATATCATCATAGCATCTCATATAGGTGCACCCTGCCAGTCCTTCATCAAGTTTTAAAGGAAACGACACAACGAAAAATAAAAACATAGTATTCTGTTTTAAAAGGTATGTTTAAACCTGCTCACACTTGGAACATATTTAATAAACCATAACAATGTATAAAAATAATTATTTTTATACATTTCTTTGCACTCTCAAAGCACTTTAAATATTAATTTTCCTAATGTCCTATGAGGTAAGTAAATATCATTGCAGTTTTATAAATGGAGAAAGAAATATTCAGAGATCATATGATTCGTGGAAGCCCATGTAGTGTTTCTTTTTCACCATTTATCTTCCTTTTTGGCTGTATTCAAGATTTTAAAATTTGTTCTGGGACAGGCGACCTTCCCAAGAGCATTTCAGTTTTGCCCTTTACAGTTAGATGGTACTATTGCTACATGCCCCATACATGATAGAAGGAATAGCTGATGAACAGGGATCTCGGTTTTCTGTTTGCCAAGGAAAAGCGAAAAAACACTGTGGATTTCTACTTTTACCCAAAAAATGCAGAATTTTCATTTTAGCAGAGCAACACGTGGAATTTGTGCTTTTGCAAAGAGCTGTCTGAAGGCTGACAGAGTCCCAGCTTGCAAGAGGCGGGAGGCCATCAGGCAGCCTAGAGAGCAGCTCCCACAGGTAAGTCTGGGGAAGGAAGCGAGGAATGAGGCCCCCACAGGGAGGGAGGGAGGGAGCTGGGCAGGGCTGGAGCTGGGGCTGAGGCTCCTGCCCAGCCAGGTGGTGTGTGGGGCTAGGGCCCAGGGCCAGAATGTGTGGTTGATGGACCCCAGAGATGAGCAGGATGGGGCCATGGGTGGCTTGTCCAGGTAGCAGAGGGGTGGGGCTAGCTCCCTGTTGCTATGTGTACTCCCAGGGAAGGGCAGGCAGGGACTCGTGCCCCCCAGATCTGTGCACAGGGTGGGGCTGGATTGCACACTACAGGCTCCTGCTCTCTGCCCTGCTGCTATCTCCCTGGGGCCTCCGTGACCCAGTGGGCAGGACCTAGCATGGCAGGGCAGACCAGACCTGGGCAGGGAAACTCCTTGCCATTAGGAGTTCTATGCTACCCTGGCAAGGTGTTCCCTACTCACCTGGCAGCAGTGAGGGGCAAATCTTTGTACTGCTATCCCTGTTGCTGCCAAGTGGACAGGGGATGCCACACCAGGGCAGTGCCTCACCAGCCCCACTCTGCCCTGCCAAGTTGGGTCCCACCTGCTGCACCATAGAGGCTGCAGGAGAGGGCAACAGGGCAGGGAGCCCAAGCCCACAGTAGGCAGCCCCAACCTCTGCCCCCACCCCATGCACAGAGCTGGGGGGCATGTGTCCCCCTGCTCCAGGGAGTGTGTGTAGTGGCAGAGAGCTATCCCCCCGAGCCCACAGCAGGTAGCCCACACCCACCCCACCACAGGCTCCACTCTGGTTGTGCCACCCATGGGGGAGGGGAGCCCAGGCTCCATGCTCCGCTTCACTGCAGCAGCCACTGCCTCTCACAGTCAAGGCCTGGGCAGCAGGGCTGGAGGGTCATGGGGGGGAGGGAGTGAGGGGTACCAGCAGGGCCCAGGGGACTGTGGTAGGGAGTGAAGGCCCTGGACCTGCAGGGGGAGCTCTGATTTTCCATGATAAAAAACCCAAAATCAAATACAAAATGTATAGGCATTTAGACTTTATTTTATTATAGTGACTGGTAGGCTTGAAAATTGATTTAAAATTGTAAATATATCAATAAAACATTGTGTTCAATTGATACCTATGTTTACAGCAGCACTTCATTTTAATCACCATTTTTGTCAGAGAATTTCCTTTTTTTTTCTTAATCGGTGAAAACCAGGATCCCTGCTGATGAATTAGAAGAAAGCAGAAATAAAGTTGTTTGATTAAAGTATTTTTTAAAGAATGCCTACTCTAGTTTTGAATTTTAAAGATGACATTTAGTTGTTAGGGGAAAATCCTATAGACCTTATAACTTAGACTTGGTTTACATACAAACTTTGAAGTACCACAAACATGTTGGCTGTAATTATTTATGCCCCCCCTCCCCCCCCCAAAAAAGGTGTTATACTGGTGCTATTTCTAATGTGGATGCAGTTATACTTATATACAAATGAGGCATCTTTACACTAGTATAACAGCACCCATACTGGAAGGTTTGTATACTTACTACACCAATACAGTTTAAGGCTATCAGATATGTACATATATCTTTTATAAAGCAAACACCCCTTGGTTTTTTGTATAGAAATTTAGTCTCAGAATTTTGACCTATTTTTATTGCAATGTGTATGTTTTTCTGGATATTTTATTATTAAATTAATACAACATTAAGATTTTAATTTAAATATTATTAAATAAAGTAAGCAACAACAATGACAATATTGTTGAACAGTATTGTATTGCCTTAACATGAGGTGGGAAGTGTGCTTGGGAAAAATAATGTGCTGATTTCTGTAAGCTCTATTCCTGCTGAATACTGCTTGCCACAGGCATAGCGGCAGTGACACTCAATGGAACTACTGCCCTGAGTAAGCGCTACAGAGTACAGCATATTATTAGTATTAATTCATCCTAGCAAAGGGCTATAAGCATGAGAAGCAGATTGCATTTCTCTGATGTAGGGATAATCCTTGCAGCACAAATTCAGCTGGCATACTAGATTCCTCTCCAGCACACTGGATAGTATTTGTTGAGTTTGCTGCTACATAGAATGAATTGCAAACTACAATGAAGAAAAATTATGGCTTACTTTGCCTGCTTGAGCTTGTGGATTCTTTTGACCATGCCCTCTTCCTTCTTGCCATGCCCTTTTCCCCACATTTATGTCTCCCTGCATTTTTCTGCCCTCTTTTGCAATACCCACCAGTTTTCTTAAAGCTTTTTCCCCTTTACCCCCACTACTGTTTGTCATACCATTTACAAATCTTCTTTCATGTAGACAACCAAAGAGCAGCTTGAACTTACTCTGAGTTACACAACTGTTCAGTAACTATTACCTGCTCTGGGTGCATAAGTGCCCCCGTTACAGAAATGATCCCATCCTCCAGGGATACAAAGACGTCTCCCTATTCCTATTACGGAGGTACTAAGTGCCCAGAGAAGCTAATACAAGCACTCCTACACTTCATTTGGACAACTTCAACTTTGTTTAAAGCTGTGCTTTGGTCATCCATTCAGGCCCCTGGTAGACTTGCAATTATTAGGATCTAATGCACAGTCCCCACAATCATACCACATGTCCATGGCAGGAGGCATTATTGTGGGATTGAGCATCAAATCCTATCATGCCATATTGCTGGCACAAGGGAAACCAGTGTCAGGAAACCAAGCTGCACCAGCACGTAGTAAACTGCTGCAGCTTAGAGCCTGGGTCTGCTGATGTGGCTCCCAGCCACCAGCACACACCATGTCAGCTGTCCAAGCTCCTAGCCCTGAGGGTGCACCATGAGCCCCAAGGGCTAGGAGATGTCAGCTGATCCGAGCTTCCAGCTGCAAAGGTGTGTGGTACATCAGCCTGGATCTACTGATCAGAGGTCCAGCCACAGGAAACACCAGAGACTTTGACTCCAGCTGTGCCCTGAAGGCTTGGAGTCCTGATCTACTGCAGCTCCCACCTGAGACAAAGGCTTCGGTGAGTCAGCAAGCCTGAGAGCAGCAATCAGCTGATTAGCATTCTCAGCCCTGAAGGCACCCACATGCACTTTGAAGACCGGGCGCTCCAAACAGCCTGGCCACATGATCAATTAATGGCATCATAGGAACCAGCCACAAAGTTTCTACATATATTTTATGTAATAATGTTGTGGTTTATTCCTTATTTTAGTATGCCATTAATTGCATTAACATGTGGCTGGGTAACTATTTAAGATTTGATTAACTGATTCATCATGTTTTAAGCATAACATGTTTTGGCGGCCTCAGTGAAATAGAATTTCTGCTCATAGTGTTTGCACGCAGGCAATGTACTCTTCATATCCTTCTGTCTCCTGATATGCTTCTGAAGATAGGTTAGCACAAAATATCATCTTTTCTTTTAAAAAAATTGTTATTTGGAAAGTACCTATTTGGGCACTGCTTTATTTCTATGTGCAGGATCAGACATGTTGGTAAATGTGGTATAGGAAATGGGTCCCAACTGAAAGAAGAAACGTTGCAAACTCAATGGTCTCTGTGTACTGGTGTAATACAGTTCTTAACATGTTCAGCTAAGATTTATAACATTGCCTATTGTTATTCTCTTTCCTTTGAACCCCTTTTTTTCCGTATTTGTCCTTATATTGTGAGCTCCTTGGAGCAGGGACCATTCTGCCCATCGCACAGTACATTTTGCTGCAAATAAATAACAGTAATAATAGTTTTCTCTCCTAAAGCTATTTGATTTATAAACAACACCACTACTGTGTGTTCAGAATAAACGAGGTCAGTAATGAAAAAAGAAACTAACTGTTATTCTTAAGAGACACAGCCAAGTCAGTAGATATAAAAGGGCATACATCATTTCCCTCTAAAATCGTATGATAAAATGACAGCAAAAATCAGCTTATAAGCAACATGTGAACTAGCTTTCTGTGTCTCCTGCTCTCTTCCCTCCCACAGTAAATGGATCTATGTCTCTTTTTTGTCACATTGTTGTAACTTTCATTCAGTCTCCCCACTTCACCTTGACCACATCTGAAGAGCGACAATATGTTTCTTGTTCCTCTCACTTTTCCCAGCAAGGATCACTGACAGCTTCTTACTTTGTATTTTCTCAGCTTTTGAGGCAGTGATTTTTTTTTTCTTTTCTTTTCTTTTTTCCAGCCATCATCATTACTATTTGGAGGGAATTTGCTTCAATTTCCATTTTAAACACTGAACGTTTAAATTAGGTGATAATGACTTCCAATGTACTTGGAAAAGACCTGGGCTTTTTAAAAAGAACAAGGAAAAGGAAAAGGGGAAAAAAAAAGTTTCCCCCTTCTCCCCCCAAAAATGAAAAGCTGCAGAATACTCTTAAATCATTTTACACTGCACATAAAACTTCAAAATAATGAGAGCACTTCAATTTAGAAATGATTGGGGTTCTAGGCGTACGAATCAGAGAGCTGTAAAATTATTAGAACACTACAGCTTCTTTCAAAAGCATTTCAATTCAGAAGTGATCAGAGATTCTGGACTTGCAGAGCAATTTACTTGGCATTTGTAGGAAAGCCTCACTCTTTCAAACTGAAGCACACTTAACAATATGAAGAACTCCAATAATTTTAAATTGATATATGCCATACATGCCCAGAAATCCAATTTATTCTTTAAATAAAAACATTATAACTTCAGGAGTATGAAAGGCCCACCCACAACCTAACAGCAATCTAGCCTTTCCAATTCATATGTCGAATCATTCTAGCTGTTATTTCTCCCAACCTAGGATTTTCTGACATGAGGAATTGTAGCAAACATTGAAAAAGAGTATTTATTTCTTTTAACCCTGTCTAGAAATACTGCTTGAAAATTATCTGTGAATTTCTTCCCTAACTCTGTGACCTCAGCCTCAGAGCTCAACCTCACTTGCAGTGTATGCTTATGTATTTCTAAATATTTATTAAAAGCAAGATGCAATGTTAAGGTAATGCTAAGGGTGCAATACAAAGCCAAAAATCTTTAATTTGGATGGTGTCAGGGTTGAAAATAAGTATAATAAATGTAATTGGAAAATAATATAGATGTTATGCTACTTCTATTTTTTAATGACTTGTAAATGTATGGAAATGAGTTGAGCTCCCAAAGAACCTGAACCCTTTCTACTTAGTATCACTAATGCTCAAATTCCTTTCACAGG
The DNA here is from genome assembly GCF_052110815.1 of Crocodylus siamensis. Lineage (NCBI taxonomy): Eukaryota > Metazoa > Chordata > Crocodylia > Crocodylidae > Crocodylus > Crocodylus siamensis. The sequence goes on along the minus strand of NC_143395.1, from coordinate 78,057,125 downwards.
GGTCATTGTGCAATTTCAATCATCACCCCAAACATCATCAGAAAAAAAGGGAAATGCCAGGACTGTAGTATTATTAAGCTACAACTGTATTTCTGGAATATGTCTGCAAACTATCTAATTACTTTTCCAGTATAGGTCACCATTTCTATTATGATCCCTTATTTTCCTGCCCACTTGGTAGAGATCCAACATAAGCCACAACCACTCCATTTTACCTGGTAAAGAGCTGCTGTTAGTCCCTGGTATATTAACCTGGTTACAGTACCACTGTTAGAACTCTACTGCCCTCTACTGTCTGAGAGTTAAGGGGAAAAGAAGAGCAGATTTTGTAGATGTTTTTTTTCCAAATTCAGTTTCAATTCATAAATGAACTTCCCCCTTAGGCCAGATACAGACTTTTGCTTGTAAAAGTGCTCAGAAACTGGTCTATACCCATAACAGAAGTTCAGCACATGTAGACTGGTTTAAAAATGGCGGAATCCAGACTAAGATCTGTGTTCCCCCCCCTACCAACCAAAGGGTGAATGTGTGTTCTGTTTGCTACTGATCTAAACTACACTGCTTATAGAAAACTGCATACTTTAGATCAATTCTGCCTCAGGCTTTTTGAATGGCTGTACCTAGCCCAAGTGAAGAATTCGATACCTACGAACAGAAGGCACCAGCAACCTGTTTGGTTGCCTTCCTCTTAACCCTTGCTGGATACTGAGCTTGTTAACCATTCCTTTCCCAAAGGTGGCCACAGCCATATCCACTCTTGAGTTGGAAAGGTGCATCAAATGTTCCCAGAATAACTTGGGTACTGGATATACTAATTTATGGTAGACAACCACAAACCTGTAACACGTGCATAATATTGACCCCTGTAAATCAATCCCTGTCATTGATATGTCCACCTGTTACTTATAGTATGGTTCCCCTGCCATGTGTATTTTGCCGAGGATATCAATCAGTCCAGTACCAGGACTCACGCATCTACTGCAGTCAGTAAGAAACCTTATTAAAGAGTGAACACCATGAACTTACCATCTCCGGTCAAGCGCATCCATTCCCCTGCTGGCCAAGATAGAGGATTCCAAAATCTAAGACAACCAAAGTGTTTTAAATACTGACTTGCAAGTTAGATATGCAGAGTTATCAGGGCTATATTAACACTCAGATTTTAACTGGATGCCATGCTGACGTCTAATTCAAATTAGGACACCACTTGGTTACGCTATATACATCTTCTTATACTAGAAAGTTGGTAAGAGGTTAGAATGGGTGATTATAACAGTCTCTCCTGGCCTTAATATCTATGGAGCCACAAGAGAGATACACTGTAGTGGGAGGCAGAGTTCAGGACATTTAAGATAGATTAATTCACCACTGGCATACATTTTAAGTTTGGTTAATGTTCTTTTAAGTCTAACAAACAGCAAATCCAATATTTGCAATATTAAGTTACTTTCCCTTAAATTGGTGATATTTATTTACCTCTTTTCTTTTCAAAATTAATGAAGGGCATTTGTGCATAGTATTTGTGTTATTTTATAAGTGACAGATTTTCAACAGGACAGTCTGATGTCTAGTTCAGTTTTTAAAACAAGTAATATTTGCAAAATATTAATATGGGAAGTTCGCAGTTCCTACTTATGTGGGTTTTTTGTTTTTTTTTTTACAATAATTCTCGACCAGGGTGCAGTGGTACTCTGTGGTGCCTGGAGTTCCTTTTAGGGTCATTGTAGAGTGCCACACAATTTTAGCACTAGTAGGTATAGAAGCATGATTCACAAGATAAACTCAGAGATTTCAAATAGAGATCCATAGTGTTAAAATCATTCTAACTTGTTTTGGTCTTTCTGCATTCTCTGCAACAAAAGGATTGTTTTATTATTTTTCTGTAGTCAAAAAAATGAAGTAAAAACTAAGAGCTGACATTTTCCAGGGGATGGCTTGTGTCTGAAAAGGCTGAGAATCACTGCTTTATGATTCTCAGCCTCCTATACCTTATAAACCCTGAAAGCTAAGGTATAGGCTTCATGAAGCCAGTGGAGACCATGAAGTCAAAAAATCACAATAGAAAATCCTATAGCCAAGCCAGTGTAGAAATTATAGCTTCCATCTTGAAACGTAAAAAACAAACTGTACAAGTGCTTGCAAGGATCCATCAGAACTCTACTTGATATAGAGAGTTTTAAAAATCCATTGTTGTTATCATAATGTGAGCAGCCCTGGAAATGCATAGAAAAAATATCATCACTTAACACTTTGCTTTAAAACATTTCCCCAAAAAAGAAACAAACGATAGTTGTCAATGAGGATCATGTGCATCCACGATACAACTATCAAACATTAATTTGTTTAACCAGTTTTGTTTAAAAAGCATGCTTTGGATTTTGTTCATTTTGTTTTGTTTTGGGGTTTTGGTTTTTTGCTGTTTATTAAACCCAAATAAGAGTAGAGTATGTTATACATAGTTCCATCATTCAAAATGACTGAAATGATTTTACTCAAGCTTTCCAAATAAATTCATCTTTTGCAAAGACCAAGTTTGGAAAATTGCTATTTCTGCCCAAAGGGTAAAAGTTTCAAAAAGTTATGAATGTATGAAAAAAGAGATTTATAATAGAAACTGTTTTGTAAATCTAACCTCAATGGACAGTATCAGGTTCCAGCTGCAACATATTAACACAACATAGCCATAGTGTATGGAAGTACATAAAGAATATTAAATAAAAATGGTATAAAGGAAATATTGCCTACTGAATCTGGGATGACACCACAACTGATGAGTAGTATCAGAGAACAGGGTTTCTTCTAGAGATTTCTGTTTGCTTTAATTTAGTTTCTTTTTATGTGGCTATTTTTAGCTGAAGCAAGTGATTTGTTTTTTTTTCAAATTATATTAAATCTTACTTGGCAAAACAAGCCAATGAATACCCCAGGGAAGAGGTTCATTAAGGCAAATATCAGCCCAAAGGTGACTTTAATAAGGGTGTGAGTTACTAGTTTATAATGAAAAATGTGTGTCCATACCTAGACTGGTCACTACTCGAGACATCATGCCCACTAAAATATTTCAGATTTACTTGATTATCTTTTCACCATGAAATTAAATAAGCAGTCCTTCCTCCAAAGAGTTTAAAATGAGAGGTAAGTGAAATAATACTGCTACCAGGTTTTTCATATAACAAATGTGTTAATATCATTTGGACCCATTCCCTGGAACCCAAGCTGCCCCAAAAGCATAAACAAAGCTCAGTGTCTTTAATTTTTGTACTACTATCATATTTTCTGCCCCTGATTTGCATTTCTTATTCCCATATTACAGGAGGAGATACTGAGTCAAACTATAACAATACAAAACTACTGTTTTATTACCTCAAAAATACCATTTTTAGCACAAACACTTATAGACTTGGGGCTAATGAGGGCAATACACCCCCATACACTGACAAATGCCCTCTTTGTACTCTGGTAACACCAAAAAGTGATATATGATATCCATGACGATCTATTTACCAACCTCTCTTCAGTTTGTTAGGTAAAACAGAGAATTAACAGTGATACATTATTTCAAAGTTTAATATATACTTTATGTAGGTATAATGATTCTTTTTACACTATATTTTTCTTTTCCATTGAGAAATGCTAATAACCATATTTTATTATTTGAAATATAAAGTCAAAGGATTTACCATTTAGCAGCTTGTAGTGAAATCGCTGCCTCATTGAATTCAATGGCAAAACCCCTGTATCTGGCTAGCATCTCATGTTTAGTTGTAAGGCATTAACTACCAGTCAGTCCTTTTATTAATTATAAGTCCCCATTTAACTCTTCTCTATACTGGTGATTAACCCCAGAGCATTAGCGCAGTTTTGTCACTGCATGTCATCCCATCTGCAGGCCACACAAACTTAATCTTCAACATGTTTGTGGTTATTGTGAGCAGAGAGAGCAAGCGAAAGAGAAAGAGAGACAGAAAGAAAGAGAAAGAGGGAGACAGAGACAAAGAAAGAGACAAAGAAAGAGGACATAGGTTTGGGCCAAGTTAGGTGATTTGTATGAATGGGTCTATAAAAGAGGAAATGTTATAAATAGAGATACCTAGTAGAAGACTTTGGTAGCTGGGAGACGTGTCACTGGAAGAGGTGCTTTTTCTTTGTAAACGTGATGGGGTTTAAAGGGTAGCAGATGATCTAGTTAGAACACTTTGGCATTATTGATGGGGAAATCCAACTTCACAGTTGCTGAATGGAGAGTCATGTGAGGGGACGCTGTGAAAAGGGTGCCTGTTTGCTATGACCTTCTATTCCTCTGTTGCATTCCAATCCCTTTCCCAGCTCTGACTGCTGGGCTGGCCCCTTCTGTGCTTTGGGGTCTCAAGGTTGCCGGCCTTTACAAGGTGGGATTCTGTTGGCTGCCTTCTAGCCTTCCATTCTTCCTCCCACGCTTTGCCTTTCTTGTCCGCTTAGTCTGTAACCTCTTTGGGTCTGTCCCTACACACAATGGAGTCCTGCATTCCAAACACTGGATCTGAAAAATGTAGAATGTCTCCATAGAACCAGGCCTGCAGAATTCAGTCTCAACCAGGTCGGTTAAATTCAGTCTCAGCTAGAACGCTGGTTGACTTCAAGAAAACCAGGAGCTTCCTGCTAAATCAATGAATTACTTCAAGAAAATGCTCCCTCTCTTTTCCTACAGTTCTCTCAGTGTTATTGGATAGCATCTGACAATACAGATGCTCAGTCAAGATCTCTAAAAATCAAACCCTTTATTTAGGTGTCTCTTAAGATACCTAACTGTGGATACCTATGTTTGAAAACTTTGGCCTTGAGTTTTTAATCATCATAAAATGTAAATGAGTCCACAGTTGGAGGGCATTGACTTCATTATAATTTAATTCACTCTTATAAAAATATATATTTATTGTCACATTACTTGCCATTGTAAATCCCACACACTTCTAAAGCCCCACACACATGATTACATATGCCTGCCCTGTGGAAATCCTTTGTCTTTCATTATAGACTTTGTTTCTGATTCACTTCAAAACGTGCAAAGGAACGTGTGAGGTAAAACTGTCTCAACCAAATCATTTTAACCACTTCATTCCACCCACTTATGCAATCCCAAGGCCATGTATTTCACAATACTTCTACTGAAATCTTCTTCATTGTATGGTATGTATTCTAAGGACTTCAAAAGGTTGATGCCCTTAATGCAAATATACAATGAACGTGAATACAGCTTTCATTCAACCCCTTGCTACCCTTTAAATGTGAGGGCTATTTCATTTTTTTTATTAAGCTCTTTCAAGGTTTCAACAGTTAATTTCTCCATCTGTTAAAAGTAAACCTTAATTTTCCCATCTGTTTAAAGTAAATACTCATAAATCCAGGCAACTAATCTCAACTACTTTGGGAAATATAGAAGTGCTTTCACAATTATTTATAAAACGATGTCACCGAATAGCTATGTTGTTCGTAGCTAAGAAACTTTAAAAAAAAAAAACCTGGAAAAAGCCAATAGATCAAAATTTATCTGAACTTTCAGTGAACTGGCTTCATTTTAATTTATTCATTTCAGAGTTGACTGAAATTCAACAAGTTTTCACTGGAAAAAAATGTAATTTTTAAACATAGGAAATGTACAGAAAAAAAAAACAGTTTTGATTTTTTTCACTTCCACATTTTCAATGATACTTGCAAATGAAAATGAAAGCTTTTGTCAATAAAAAAAAAATACATCAGCCACTTTTCTTCTTGGATATTACCTTCCTTTTCTCCTTTATCAGTGATAAAATGATAAGAAAAAAGGTGTAAGGTTGGAAAGGAAAGAGAGGTAAAGAAAAAAAATATAATAAAGATTTCAAAACAAAAAATACGATAGGATTTTCTCTCAAGAAAAATTATTCCTCAGGACGGCAGAATTAGAATGACTTCAAAACGTGTCACCGATTGCTCCATGTTTTAATGACCCCGTAAGTAGCAACGACTAAGAAAATATTCCTGGCCTCTAAACAAACAAAAAACCCCTAATCTTGAAATCTTCCCATTTCGACAAAATTCAATATTTTTCTATCTTTTTCCTCAGCCAGTCACATCAACTCAACCCATTTATCAGAGAGCACAACAAAAGCAACATCAGAGAAACAGATTCAGATTGCGTGGGATCAAGATGGGACGAGATCTTCATAGCTGAGGATGAACACTAAGAGCAAACTTCTACGAGTTGACTCTTATTTAACAAAGGGGACTGTTAGCTTGAATGCTTCAGCTACTCTCAAAATACCATGGAATTTCAAAATGACACTAAAGTCAGGGGGATATTAAGAAACTAGATACGTACCAGGATTTTTGCTACTCAGTTGTCCTTTAGTTCCCTGCAGGAATACATTTCTCTTGAAGCTAGAATAATTCACTGTTTGTGACAATTGCTCTTTAAGGCTTACAAAATAAAACAATTTGGTCAAACTAAACAGCAATGTAAGTAGGTATGACATATGCTGATTTCAAGGGCCTTTGATTCTCAATGCACATTTCCCTGCATACGCACATTTCCCTAAATACGCAGATGATTTGAACAGCAAAGGCCCATGAAAAGTTTCCATCCATAGATTCCCAGCAGAGAATACCCACTAGAGTAAAACTGGAAGTTTCACCATAGTTGGCCTTCTGTACCTGATGTTTCTACCCTGTATCTTAGGAAGAAAGAGACATCTCAGGGCTGAATTAGGGATGGGAGACAGTATGGCTGAGCTGAATTCTGCACTGACTGATCCTTCTCTGATATAACAACTTAGGTGGGGACCAGGTGGGTTTCAATCCAGCAGGATCCCTGCAGCTGCCCTGCTTCACTCCATCTGAGCCTCTCTGTCAAGACTAGCACATACAAATGTGTTAGCTAACTTGAGGCAAGTGGCATGCGATACGCTCAAGTCTTTATTAAAAAAAAAATGTAGACACACCCTTAGGCATAGCAACAAAGCAGCCAGCATTTTCAGCACCCCACATCTCTCCAGCACAACAGTAGGAGCGACTTATTGAGTGCCGAGTCGTATGAAATTATGATCCCAGTTGCGGGTGCTGGGTCCTTTGGAAATCTAGATGTTACGATTACTGTTAATAATAACCACAATAGGCGGTTTTAAGCAGGTTTCGTGAAATAATATAATAAAACCCTACTGTAAAAAGCATCAAGGTTTCATTTCCTGTGATCCAGGTGAACTCTTCTCACAGAAAGAACAGCGTAACACTGAGTTGTAGGTCACGGAGGGGTTTTGGCAGGTAGATTCTTGGACCTTATGTGCATCACTGTATTATTAGCTTGTGCTAATATCTGACATAATAAGTATCTGACATACAAAGCAGCCAGTTTTGGAATCAGTTCCCTTCAAGAGTCCCATATTTTTTAAATGAGACTTTGTCACACTCCTTTAATGAAGGAGTAGGGCTAGGAAACCACGCTCAGAGGTAGGCGGACAGCAGTGCCAAATATTTGTGTGCGACAAGAGTTGTCAATCGTTAAAGGCTCAAACGACTGCGCGGACAAAACCTGTCAAACACAATCTGAGCGCCAGTGCTCCGCGGTACCTGAGGAGATTAAGCGAGGATGTCACTAGATGACCTCCTCCCTGCCCAGAAACTCTCGCCAGCTGAAAATAAACGTAAAGTGCTGCCTGCTTGAAAGAGTCAGCTTCAAATGTGGTATAGCATGACACCCCACATGGAAAAAGAGAGAGCTGTTTCAGTTATCGACAGTGACATTTCAGCTCGACTTTGTCTCCCTCTTGCTCTCTTCCTCTCTCTCCCCCTCTCTTGCTCTCTCTTTCTCTCTCTCCTGGTCCCACGGGAAGCAGCGGCATTGACAGAAGCCCTGTGTCACTTTCCATCTGACTG